>NW_013796913.1:0-573 GCF_000517525.1 Limulus polyphemus | reverse complement strand
ACAGCTTCGATGGTGGAGTCAAGCAAATTGATGAGAGCTTTTCTTGCTGGAAGTGATGACACCAGTAAGCCACCATCTGTTTCTTTTGATGGCAGCAAAGTGCAAGATTGTGAACAGGCTATTTCATTTGAAAAAGAAAACAATAAAGAAACTGTTCTCTGTCCTGTTGAAAGCTACAATAATAATAAACAAGAGGATTCCACTTTGTCAGAAACAAATCCACAGAATAGTGTTGCTAAGCTAAAAGAGGATGACCTAATAAATATTTTAACACATATTGGATTTACGAAGTTTGATACAACAGGCTCGGCAGCTGTAACACATGCACATCACACAGAGATTGTTAAAGTTGGAGCACATGAATTCAACATAAAGAAGGTCCATTTGATGGCAAAGATGGGTGTTCTATGACTGCATTTTGGTTCAAACGACACCTTTTGAATGGACAAGAGGTCAATCATAAATGGAGAGATGTACTTCGACGGTTGCTGGATTGTACACAATATTTAGCTTCTCAGAATCTTGCATTTCGTGGTCATACATAACCTCAAACGAAAACCCTGGAAATTTCCT
>NW_013796912.1:0-574 GCF_000517525.1 Limulus polyphemus | reverse complement strand
TATGTTTTCTAAATATTTATTTAAGATAAGCCTGTTATTTTAATTGTGCCATGCCATCATAAAAGTAGACATTTTCAACATAAAGACCACTCCTCCCACCCAACTGGGGGGGGGGGCGTTCAAAATTGAACTATTTTCATCAAGCCTCCCAGGTTTTAAGCCTTGATTTGTCATGAACACTATCCCATCATATTGAAACGAACAATAGTACATAATATATTTATATAATATCCGTAAATCATGTATTTTGGCTAATTGACAATGTATAAAGTACAATAAGCATAAGCATGTTTAAATTGAGTGTAGTATCGTGTTAATTGCTAGGAATATAATATTACAATGTTTAACTAAACCGTTCAGCATGCACAGTATGTCGAAACAGACAATACCTTCAATTAAAATTTAGTTCAAAAACGTACAACGGAGTAGACCAAATCAATATAAATAATACGCTTGTGTTTGTTTGTCCTGAACTTTTCTCGATCAAACGCTACAAATCTCACATCGTTAGAAAGGCCTTTGTCCGAGGAGTCCAGATTGCTTATCCATTCAGAATCATTTTAATTGTTTTTTG
>NW_013796911.1:0-832 GCF_000517525.1 Limulus polyphemus | reverse complement strand
GAACCACCTTAGCGTCACGTTAGTGTAGCCTATATAATGTGTAAAGTTTAGTGTAATCTAATTCCTTAGAGTGATGGCACACGACGAAACATATGTTCGACAAGTAATGCTGTTTGAATACAAGAAGGGAAACAGTGTCTCTGTAGCCACAAAAATATCAAAGAGTTTATGGAAATGTTTTGAACGTTCGTAAGTGTCAACGATGGTTCAGCAAATATCGTTCAGGTGACTTTAGCTTTAAAAACTGTGATGGCAGGGGTGCTGACATGTTGGAATTGATATTTATACTCTGAAGACGCTCACATGAAACAATATGTAAACATTTAAGGAATATGGGAAAACTACTTAAAGAAGGTGTTTGGGTGCCTCACAAACTCTCCGATGATCATTGTTTCCAACGTGCGAATGTTGCTTTGTCTCTTCTGGTGCGTAATGCACATGAACCATTTTTGGACAGAATTGTCACTGGTAATAAAAAATTGATTCTCTATGTGATTATTGAATGCCAAAAACAATGGCTTAGCCCTAGACAAAAAACACTTCTGACCCCCAAAACCTGGACTCCATCCACAGAAAGTGATGCTTTGCATTTGGTGGGACATCAAAGTAGTAATTCATTTCAAACTCCTCAATCCACAGTGAACTGTCAATGCAGAGATCTATAGTCAGCAACTGGAATATTTAAATCAAGCTCTTCATCAGAAACGCCCTTCACTTGTCAGTCGGAAAGGTATTCTTCCTCTCAATCACAATGCACATCCACATGTGGCATGTTTGATGAAACACAAGATTATGGAGTTGGGTTGGGAAGTTCTCCCCCACCCACCATATT
>NW_013796910.1:0-572 GCF_000517525.1 Limulus polyphemus | reverse complement strand
TTAGATTGTATCAATTTTTGTGTGGAAAATGGTATAAACCTTCTCTCGTTCCCGCCTCACTGTTCGCACAGATTACAGCCCCTGGATATAAGTATATACGGGCCTTTCAAGAAGTATTATAACGCAGCAGCTTACGGTTGGCTAAAGAACAATCCTGGAAAAACATTGTGCATTTATGACATACCAACCTTAGTAAATCAAAGCCTTACACGAGCGCTTACTCCAGAAAATATCAAGAAAGGTTTTCAAGTTTCCGGCATATATCCTTTTGACCGTCACATTTTTTCAAATGATGATTTTCTACCCAGCGACGTAACAGATCGACCCTTGCCAAATGAAGTATCAACAGAAAACTTGGAGACATCATCTACTAGTGAAGACGTACTAATGAATAGTCCTCCTACCAACAGGAAAACATCAGACCCGCTGAGGACTCCAGAGATGATAAGACCTTTCAGGAAGGCATCCCCACGAAAGACCAAAATAACCAGGAAAAAAACGATATTCGGCTATTTTGACCTCTACAGCCGAACAAAAAAACTCCAGCTTGAAAAAGATGACAGAGATAAAAA
>NW_013796909.1:0-573 GCF_000517525.1 Limulus polyphemus | reverse complement strand
CCGCTGTCGTAACACTGTCCCTTCCTTGGTATTGTTCATCCCCAACAATAGCCACTTAAATTAAACCAATAGATAATTAACAATAACTTAATTAAATGTACAGGATTTACAAACACAAAATTAAAATTCAACAAAGTCTCTTAATTTTACGGGACGTATCTTATTCCGTACTGGTCTATGTCTCGTTGGCTTCTGCTTCACGTAAAGTTCATCTGCTCCATCAGGAAATGTCCTATTATTGGTAACAGTCACACCAGTGGTAGTAACTTCATGAAGGGCTTCACTGTTTCCCTTCTCAAAACCGGGTAGAGTTTCTTCTTCGACAGTGGCTTTTTCAGGTAACACGTCTTCAGCAGCGTCATTTGTTCCATTGTTCACTTCGTTCCAACTGAAATGTCCTGGACCGTGATAACGCCAAAGCTTGTTGGCATGCACCACCTTTGGCTTGCCTCGCCGAACACATTTTATCCGAAAAGTCACGTCTGAGAGACGATCCACTATGTCATATGGGCCTTCCCATGGAGATGATAACTTAGGAGTCTTCCCTTTGGTCTTTCTGGGTATTATACAACC
>NW_013796908.1:0-573 GCF_000517525.1 Limulus polyphemus | reverse complement strand
ACGAGGGAATGTAATGTGTGTGTAGACAGTGAGTAATTGAACTGCAGTCACAGGGTATTGTTGAAGTTAACGTTCGTTCGTGATACTGTTTGTTTTAGTGCGAATATTGAGATTAAGTGTATCGTAAAGTTATATTCGGAAAGAATAAACCAATTTTATTAAGTAAGGACTTGTGTCGCTAAAGTTTCGTCCGAACGAAGTTACGGAAAATCAATTAACAAACGGAGACGTAACAAATTGGTGTCAGAGAGTGAGATAGGAAAAAAAAAGAGAAGAAGATGGAAACGAGAGACTGAAAATCAAGCTACAGCTCAGCAGATTTGATGGCAGCAATACAAAAACAAGAAAAGAAACAAGAAGAACGAGAAGAGAAATTACAACAGTTGTTAGAGGAAAAAGAAAAGAAACAAGAAGAACGAGAAGAGAAATTACAACAGTTGTTAGAGGAAAAAGAAAATAAACAAGAACAGAGATTACAGCAGTGGCAACTGGAACAAGAAAGGAAACAGAAAGAAAGTCTCCAACAGTTGCAGGAAAGTCAGCAGCAACTACAAGAAAGTCAGCAGCAACTAC
>NW_013796907.1:0-635 GCF_000517525.1 Limulus polyphemus | reverse complement strand
TAGTATGTGTAGTGCAGTGAAGCTTTGTGGTAGCAATAAATCGAGAGAAAAGTAGTTACAAAAGGGTACTGTATAGAAGGATATTAACCAAATATTATATATAGGTTCACTAGTTCGTTCCGAAATTACATGCAAAGTTTCACCATGCTACTCTTCGTTTTGAGGGAGTTATAGCAGGTTTTGCGTTTCGTACCAGTATTTCATTAAATTTCAACGGATCTTCTCGAAATTTTTTATGAAGGTTCGTTTCGTCCTTGGGTATTTACAATCCAAATACAATCTTTGTAATATTAGTTTTGCGATTTGTATGGTCGTTTATGTTACTACTTTATTAGCTTCTCTGAAATCATATCTATAGTGCAGTAAAGCTCTTTGTTACTACTTATTTCTCGATTAATTACTACCACAGGGTACTGAATAGATGGATATTAACCAAATATTATATATAGGTTCACTAGTTCGTTACGAAATTACATGCAAAGTTTCACCATGCTACTCTTCGTTTTAAGGGAGTTATGGCCGGTTTTGCGTTTTATACAAGTACTTCATCAAATTTCAATGGATCTTCTTGAAATTTTTTATGAAGGTTCGTCACGTCCTTACATATTTATGTGCACATCTGTAACTTTGTGGTA
>NW_013796906.1:0-728 GCF_000517525.1 Limulus polyphemus | reverse complement strand
TCCTATTTAATCCAGTCGGTCTTAAACAAACACATGTAGATATGTTGTAAATATATGAATTAATGAACACATTGGCTGCAGACTAAAGTCAACAGTGGGTCATAGAACGATACTAGCTATTGGGTCCTATTTAATCCAGTCGGACTTAAGGAAAACACATGTAGATATTTTGTAAATATATGAGTTAATTAACACATCGGCTTCTGACTAAAGTCAACAGTGGGTAATAGAACAATACTAGCTATTGGGTCCTATTTAATACAGTCGGACTTAAGGAAACACATGAAGATATTTTGAAAACATATGAGTTAATTAACACATTGGCTGCAGACTAAAGTCAACGGTGGGTCATAAAACGATATTATCTATTTGGACCTATTTAATCCAGTCGGTCTAAAACAAACACTTGTAGATATGTTGTAAATATATGAGTTAATTAACAAACTGGCTGTAGACTAAAGTCAAAAGTGGGTCATAGAACGATACTATCTATTTGGACCTATTTAATGCAGTCGGTCTAAAACAGACATGTGTAGATATGTTCTAAATATATGAGTTAATTAAGAAACTGGCTGCAGACTAAAGTCAACAGTGGGTCATAGAACGATACTAAATATCGGGTCCTATTTAATCCAGTCGGTCTTGAACAAACACGTGTAGATATATTGTAAATATATGAGTTAATTACCAAACTGGCTACAGACTAAAGTCAACAATGGGTCATAGAA
>NW_013796905.1:0-919 GCF_000517525.1 Limulus polyphemus | reverse complement strand
ACAAAGTGGAATCATCTTGTTTATTATCATTGTAGCTTTCAACACGACAGAGAACAGTTTCTTCATTGTTTTCTTTTTCAAATGAAATAGCATATTTACAATCTTGCACTTTGACCTCTTTGCTGCCATCAAAAGGAACAGATGCTGGCTTACTGATGTCATAACTTCCAGCAAAGAAAGCTCTCATCCATTTGCTTGACTCCACCATCGAAGCTGCAAATTGTGTACGTCTTTTGCGTCCCTGTGGCCCACTTTCTTTTTTGACATAATGGGCTAAAAGAATAATTGATAAATACTGTCTATACTATTTAGTTGCAACATGCAAATTGTCAAATGAAAGTAAGCACTCTACTTTCCTAGGTTTCTAACCACAAATTATATTTAAAATATACAATTAGGCACATCTGGACCTGGTTTCACTTTAACTGCCATTATTTAGACCACCCATACTCATGTTAATTAATGTGACACAACAGTAAGAAAATCAATGCAAATGAGTGTATATGCTGGTAAATAATGCTTATGAGCACCATATAAATTACTGGCAGTAGCTAAATCACATTTAAAAACTCGATAGATTTAACGACACGAACACTACAGGAGACAAGTCTAAAATTGCTCGAATAAAAATTACACACACTGTGGAAAAGGGTGTAATCATAACATAATATAAGCCTAGTGGCTCAAAGGCTATATTTAATATTAAAGGTTTTGATAGAATGAGAAAACTTAAATATAGGCTAACTAATTAGTGGTGCTAGATTACAGTTCCCAGATTAAGTCGCTAGTACATCTAGAGCTGTCATTATTATTACATCTAGATCCAAACCTAAGACTAAAAAGATGGAAATAGCAGGTCTAACATTAATGTTAGCTCTAGACCTTGGATTTGGGTGCATAGTTTGAAAGCACCTTATAT
>NW_013796904.1:0-679 GCF_000517525.1 Limulus polyphemus | reverse complement strand
AATTGTTCCAAGTAAGGCTAAAGATGAGTATGGTGGTTATAAATTCTGTAACTAGAATTACACATAGGTGTTCATGGAGTAGTTGTACCAAGTAAGGCTAAAGATGAATATGGTGGTTATAAATTCGGTAACTAGAGTTACACCTAGGTATTCGTGGAGTTGTTGTACCAAATAACGCTACAGATAAGTATGGTGGTTACAAATTCAGTAACTAGAGTTACACCTAGATGTTCGTGGAGTTGTTATACCAAATAACGCTTAAGATGAGTATGGGGGTTATAAATTCGGTAACCAGAGTTAAACCTAAGTGTTCATGGCGTAATTGTTCCAAGTAAGGCTAAAGATGAGTATGGTGGTTATAAATTCTGTAACTAGAGTATAACCTAGGTGTTCGTGGAGTTATTGTACCAAGTAAGGCTAACGATGAGTATGGTGGTTATAAATTAGGTAACTAGAATTACACTTAGGTGTTCGTGGAGCCGTTCTACCAAATAACGCTAAAGATGAGTATGTTGGTCACAAATTCGGTAACTAGAATTACACCTAGGTGCTCGTGGAGTTGTTGTACCAAATAACGCTAAAGATGTGTATGGTGGTTACAAATTCGGTAACTAGAGTTACACCTAGGTGTTTATGGAGTAGTTGTACCAAGTAAAGCTAAAAATGAGTATGGTGGTTA
>NW_013796903.1:0-573 GCF_000517525.1 Limulus polyphemus | reverse complement strand
TACCATCACTATAAGGGATTAGAGTATACTAAACTTTATACATTACATAGGCTACACTAACGTGACGTTTAGGCGGTTCGTTTAACTATTATAGGTGATGTGTGTTTTTTGGGGGTGATTAATGAAATGCTACAATAGAATAAATGTCGTACGATATGAAGGACTTTGTCAATAAGTTCCATCAACAAGGAACTGACCACCCCCTAGTTACAACCTTGCAGCATACCAAAACCAAAAGAAACAAACAACAACAAAAAAGAGTCGTATAATTCTTTATTTAGATGGGATATAATGGCGTGAATATCAAGAAAAAATCAATTTAACTCTAAATGTGTTTACAATTTAATAATTATCACTTTTTTCATAATTTAAAAATGTTATCCAACACTTGAGTCTTCAGGGATTGATTTCCATTATGACAATAACCAGATTATTAGTCCCATCCTCTCAACCAGTAATGATGGATATGGAAACAAAATACGAGTGTAATCAACCTCAAAGACATTACATCAGTTGAAAGGAGGAACTACACTAACAGAGACCTGCATTACATCAGTTGAAAGGAGGAACTAC
>NW_013796902.1:0-862 GCF_000517525.1 Limulus polyphemus | reverse complement strand
AACTACTACCGTGTATTTACTGATAGTTGAATGTACATTTTAACCGTTGTTTCACAGTATTGTGTGCTGCTACAGACAGAAAACAACCAACTACTTCCGTGTATTTACTGATATTGAATGTACATTTTAACAGTTGTTTCACAGTATTGTGTACTGCTACATACAACAAACAACCAACTACTACCGTGTATTTACTGATAGTTGAATGTACATTTTAACCGTTGTTTCACAGTATTGTGTGCTGCTACAGACAGAAAACAACCAACTACTTCCGTGTATTTACTGATAGTTGAATGTACATTTTAACCGTTGTTTCACAGTATTGTGTGCTGCTACAGACAGAAAACAACCAACTACTTCCGTGTATTTACTGATAGTTCAATGATTATTCAGTCACATATTCGTATAGGCTGGATTTCACCTACTATTTCTCTTATTTACGAATGACATGATTTATTGATATAGAAGATTACGTCTAATACTTTGTGTTCATTTTAACGTGTTGGATAAGTTAAAAGGGGGCATGAAGAAGCCAATAAGAGTTTTTTATTTGTAAAACTAAAATATATGAAATGGTAAGATATTGTGGGACAATTAACCCTGCCATTACGAAGATAACACTTAAACGTGTATGTGACCAACATAATTTATATGTGTTTTAAATAAACAGTGTGTGAAAAAAAACTCTTTAATTATTAATTTTTAACCAATTATTATAAGGCGCTGGACCAAAATGTAACCATCTTAGGGGTTTGTTTGTTTGTTTGTTTTGAATTTCGCGCAAAACTACACGAGGACTATGTGCGCTAGCCGTCCCTAATTTAGCAGTGTAAGACTAGAGGGAAGGCAGCTAGTCATCACC
>NW_013796901.1:0-700 GCF_000517525.1 Limulus polyphemus | reverse complement strand
CTTGCCTGGTAGGAAGGCGATGGTAAGGCTGGAAATTTTCGTTACCTTCCGTCCTCTTGGAAATCAGCTATCATTAATATAATCCCCATCTCAAAGGCGTGTATCCTAGTAATCAAACAAATTACAGGCCAATAAGTCTAGTCAACTGTACAGGAAAATGATTGGAAAATATAATCACATCTAGGATATTGTTTTATCTTGAGTCAAATCATTTACTACCTGATATACAAAATGCGTCAAACTACTGACCAGGATTGTAACAGCTTCCAAATCTACAGCTGCACATATTCTCACTCATGGTGTTTTCTGCTTCTTTTTCCACTTTAGAGCAGAAACACCAAGACGATGCCTTCAACCTTCTACAGTTTTTCCAGCCAAACCTTCAGAGCATCCAACACACCAGCAAACCAACTAAGACAACCTCAGAAACACCTGCCGCTGCCATTCAAACCACTCTTGCAAAAAGCACCCAGAACCAGAAGCATATTCCAAAGACACGTTCACACAGACCACAAAAGTTGAGAAGCTACCTCAGCCAATACAAAAATTCATCCAAGTTCTACCTGCAAAAAGGATACAATGAAAACTCAATCCACGCAGACTCAACCACCATTAAACCACTCTTCAACATCGACTGACTTCTTCTAAACACAGACCCGTTAAACCCAGACACGCATCTCCAAGAAAGCCTGGAGAACCC
>NW_013796900.1:0-573 GCF_000517525.1 Limulus polyphemus | reverse complement strand
AGATTTAACGATACTGTGTACTTTCAAAAAGAACACACAAGATTTAACAATACTGTGTACTGTCAATAATAGGACACACGATTTAACAATACTGTGAACTGTCAATAAGAAGGCACAAGATTTAACGATACTGTGTACTGTCAATAAGAAGACACAAGATTTAACGATACTGTGTACTTTCAATAAGAAGACACAAGATTTAACGATACTGTGTACTTTCAATAAGAAGACACAAGATTTAACAAAACTGTGTACTGTCAATAAGAGGACACAAGATTTAACAATACTCTGAACTGTCAACAAGAAGACACAATATTCAGCAATAATGTGTACTGTCAGTAAGAAAACACAAGATTTAACAATAATATGTCCTGTCAATAAGAAGACAGAAGATTTAACGATACTGTGTACTGTCAAAAAGAAGACACAAGATTTAACTATACTGTGTAGTGTCAATAAGAAGACACAAGATTTAACAATACTGTGTACTGTCAATAAGAAGACACAAGATTTAACGATACTGTGTACTGTCAATAAGAAGACACAAGATTTAACGATACTGTGTACTGTCAA
>NW_013796899.1:0-1017 GCF_000517525.1 Limulus polyphemus | reverse complement strand
CTGGTTTGATCAATCAAAGAAAAGTTATTCTGAGCAGAGCATTTATTATCAACCATTTGATTTTACAGTTTTGCTGACTTTTAAGACTTGCAGCAAGTGAACATGATATGAGACGACTATAGCTGGGTTATTAGTATAATTTGCTGATAGATTAAATGTTGGACTCATTGATTAAATACATTACTCTAATCGATTATTCTCACGTGAATAAATATTAATAAAACATACACATGACAACAGTACTTGTAGAGCTATATAACTATTTTGTCTGGATCACAAAATATTAGTAAAGGGACGCGAATGACAGACCCGCAGATTCACAATGCGGCATGCTAGGCCTAACTTCTGATGAAGCTCCTTATTAACTAAGAATTAAAAATTAACAATAGTGATATTTCTTCACCTAATTTAAATATGACAGACATTTTCAGGTACAACAATTTTAACTGAACTGTTGTATATGAAAATGTAACAAGTTGAAAAAACTGTTAATATACCATTCTATGGGTTTCTTCCTACAAGTTTTTACAACACCAAATCTTTGTTAAAAATAATTATCCCTAGATTTTATATCATAAATCTCATAAAGGTTTTCGTATGAAAGATAATATATAATTCACTATGCCAATCCTAGAAAACAAAGACAATTCAACTTTTATATCTGGCCGGAAATCTTGTGGTGAGACTAGCTATTTGACTTCCTTGTAGAGCTTTATAAGAAATATTTAAATTACATTATTATGAAAAAAGTATGTAATTACAGATGTATTTTGGAATTTTTTCTAACTCCATCATTGTGAAAAACTGAAAAAGTAATTAACAACTTTATTGGTACGAAAAACTTTAAAGCTTTTAATTGAGAAGTTGTTGATATGGTGGCAGTTTAATAAGAAAACGTTAAAATATTTAATTTGTTTACATTTTATAGTACTGCCTGGAAGAAGGTATAGAAACAAAGTGTGCACTTAATAATCAATAAATCAAACAACTTAAAGCTTACTGTACTAGGCAGTATCC
>NW_013796898.1:0-570 GCF_000517525.1 Limulus polyphemus | reverse complement strand
GCATATGTTTTCCTATTAAGATGGTGTTACAGCGAACAGAAAAGATGGTAATCTGATGGTACCATATCTATAGAATATGGTGGGTGGGGGAAAACTTCCCAACCCAACTCCATAATCTTGTGTTGCATCAAACGTGCATTGTTGTGGAGAAGAAGAATACTTTTCCGACTGACGAGTGAAGGGCTTGATTTAAACGTTACATTTGCTGACTATAAATCTCTGCATTGACAGTTTGCTATGGATTGAGGAGTTCAAAATGAATTACTCCTTTGATTTCCTACCAAATGCAAAGCATCACTTTCTGCGGATAGAGTCCAGGTTTTGCAATCGGAAGTGGTTTTTGTCTAGGACTGAGCCATTGTCTTTGGCGTTTCATATTTGCATAGAAAATCCATTTTTTCATCACCAGTTACAATTCTGTCCAAAAATGGTTCATGCGCATTACGTGCCAGAAGAGATGAAGCAACATTCACACATTGGAAACAATGATCATTGGAGAGTTTGTGAGGCACCCAAACACCTTCTTTATGGAGTTTTCCCATATTCCTTAGATGTTTACATATTGTTTCA
>NW_013796897.1:0-573 GCF_000517525.1 Limulus polyphemus | reverse complement strand
CGAGAAACCTAAAGAAAAAATATCAAGTTCTTCAAGAAATTTTTTACTAGACATAACGATATAATTTTTGATGAAGAGGGAAAGGCTCATGTCAATCAATACTCCAGCTTCCCATCAGTTGAAGTGGTTCAATTGCAGCCAGATGTTGTGGAAACTCAAAACGATGCAGAAAACGGATCTGAAATGGAAGTTCAACATGAAGGTGAAATCGAACGAAAGGATGAGCATCAACATCAAATCGAACCTGAAGTTCAGAATACTGATGCTGACAGCATAACAATCGCTAATGGGCAATGCATACATAAGCCAAGCTTGTTCTTGATATGCAAGGAATATGTGGAGAAAAGGAGAACAAAGACCTTGAATTTACTGATGTCAGTGATACGGATGATACCGATAATGAGATTTATGATGATGATGTCACTGATGATGAGATAAGTGAAGCAAGTGATGAATAGAGTATGTCAACACCCCAGGAACTTATTACCCATTGTACAAAGGTTACAATAGTTCCATCAGCTGAAATACGGTGCTCACGTCTCAGATGGAAAAAACAAGAGGGAATGACGAATC
>NW_013796896.1:0-574 GCF_000517525.1 Limulus polyphemus | reverse complement strand
CTTCATCAATGCTCTAGCGTTTACTAGATATGTGTTAGTCTTGTATATATAAGACGGTCACAACGTGACGGAACAGTGTTTGTAATTGAACTGCGGAGAGAGAATATTGTTGTGCACGTGAGACGTTCGTTGAGAATTATAGCGTTTGTTATAGCGCGAATGTTGAAATTAAGTGTATCGCAAAGTTATATTCACAAAGAATAAACCAGATTTATTTAAGAAAGGACTTGTGTCGCTAAAGTTTCGTCGGAACCAATTTACGGAAAATTAACTAATGAACTGAGACTAACAAATTGGTGTCAGAGAGTGGGACGGAAAAAAAAATTAAACGAGAAGTGGCAAATCAAACTACAGCTCAGCAGATTTGATGGCAGCAATACAAGAACAGCAAAAGAAACAAGAAGAACGAGAAAATAAACAAGAAGAGAGATTACAGCAGTGGTTGGAGGAAAAGAAAAGAAACAAGAAGAGAGACAACAACAGTTGCAAGAAAACCTGCAACAGTGGCAGCTCGAACAGCAAAATAAACAAGAAGAGAGATTACAGCAGTTGTTGGAGGAAAAAGAAAAGAAAT
>NW_013796895.1:0-365 GCF_000517525.1 Limulus polyphemus | reverse complement strand
AATCAGTAATACGAACATATTAAAAAATGTATAATTTAAATGAAGACCTGCATGTTGTTCAGTGTTGGAGAGTGCTGTTTGATGTGGAGGGTTTCTTTGATCAATAATTCCAGGTCAGTATTAGACTTGCAGAGGATAGAGAAATTTGATAGTATAGGTCGATGTCCTGTTTCTTCACTATGTTGGTGTATAGAGGAAACACAGGGGTTATTCAATTTTTTTTTTGCGTTTTGATGGAAATTCCCATATGTTCATAAGCTCTGACTTTTAAATGGCGTTTGGTTTTGCCAATATAGGAGGCCTTACAGTCTCCACACGTGTAAAGAAAGACAGGCCAAGAACAATAAGGAATGGGGAGGAGATCT
>NW_013796894.1:0-574 GCF_000517525.1 Limulus polyphemus | reverse complement strand
GAAGCCCTAGGTGTAACTCTAGTTACTGAATTTATAAAAACCATACTTACCTTTAGCCTTACTTGGTACAACTACTCTATGAACACCTAGGTGTAACTCTAGTTACCGAATTTGTAAATACCATACTCATCTTTAGCGTTATTTGGTACAATAACTCCACGAACACCTAGGTGTAGCTCTAGTTACAGAATTTTTAACACCATACTCATCTTTAGGGTTATTTGGTACAACAACTCCACGAACATTTAGACGTAGCTCTAGTTACCGAATTTATAACCACCATACTCATCTTTAGCGTTTTTTGGTACAACTAATCCATGAACACCTAGGTGTGACTAAAGTTACAGAATTTATAACCACCATACACATATTTAGCCTTACTTGGTACAACTACACCATAAACACTTAGGAGTAACTCTAGTTATAGAATTTATAACCACCAAACTCATCTTTAACCTTACTTGGTACAACTACTCCATGAACACCTATGTGTAACTCTAGTTACCGAATGTGTAACCCCATACTCATCTTTAGCGTTATTTGGTACAACAACTTCACGAACACCTAGGTGTAA
>NW_013796893.1:0-962 GCF_000517525.1 Limulus polyphemus | reverse complement strand
GCATCATTCTCGATTTGACCAGTGTCAAATATTTCAGTAGTACACCATTCTCGATTTGACCAGTGTCAAATATTTCATTAATGCACCATTCTCGATTTGACCAGTGTCAAATATTTCATTAATGCACCATTCTCGATTTGACCAGTGTCAAATATTTCGGTAATGCACCATTCTCGATTTGACCAGTGTCAAATATTTCGGTAATGCACCATTCTCGATTTGACCAGTGTAAACAATTTAATTAATGCATCATTCTCGATTTGACAAGTGTCAAATATTTCATTAATGCACCATTCTCGATTTGACCAGTGTCAAATATTTCAAGAATGGTGCATTAACTGGTCAAATCGAGAATGGTGCATTAATGAAATATTTGACACTGGTCAAATCGCGTCAAATATTTCGGTAATGCACCATTCTCGATTTGACCAGTGTCAAATATTTCAGTAATGCACCATTCTCGATTTGACCAGTGTAAACAATTTCATTAATGCATCATTCTCGATTTGACTGGTGTCAAATATTTCAGTAATGCACCATTCTCGATTTGACCAGTGTCAAATATTTCATTAATGCACCATTCTTGGTTTGACCAGTGTCAAATATTTCATTAATGCACCATTCTCGATTTGACCAGTGTCAAATATTTCATTAATGCACCATTCTCGATTTGACCAGCGTCAAATATTTCGGTAATGCACCATTCTCGATTTGACCAGTGTCAAATATTTCGGTAATGCACCATGCTCGATTTGACCAGTGTCAAATATTTCATTAATGCACCATTCTCGATTTGACCAGTGTCAAATCGTTCATTAATGCACCATTCTCGATATGACCAGTGTCAAATATTTCAGTAATGCATCATTCTCGATTTGACCAGTGTCAAATATTTCAGTAGTACACCATTCTCGATTTGACCAGTGTCAAATATTTCATTAATGCACCATTCTCGATTTGAC
>NW_013796892.1:0-573 GCF_000517525.1 Limulus polyphemus | reverse complement strand
ATACTCTACATACTGTACCCTATCCCTAGTGTAGTAAATACTCTACATACTGTACCCTATCCCAGGTGCAGTAAATATTTTACATACTGTACACTATCCCTGATTTGCTAAATACTCTACATACTGTACCCTATCCCTAGTGTAGTAAATACTCTACATACTGTACCCTAGCCCTGGTGCAGTAAATACTCTACACACTATACCCTATCTCTCACTGGTGCAGTAAATACTCTACACACTGTACCCTATTCATGGTGCAATAAGTACTGTATACACTGTACTCTATCCCTGGTGCAGTAAATACTCTACATACTGTTCTTTATCCCTGGTGTAGTAAATATTCTACATACTGTACCCTATCCAGGTGCATTAAATACTCTACATACTGTACTCTATCCCTGGTGTAGTAAATACTCTACATACTGTACCCTAGCCCTGGTGCAGTAAATACTCTACACACTGTACCCTATCTCTCACTGGTGCAGTAAATACTCTACACACTGTACCCTATTCATGGTGCAATAAGTACTTTATACACTGTACTCTATCCCTGGTGCAGTAAATACTCTACAT
>NW_013796891.1:0-1234 GCF_000517525.1 Limulus polyphemus | reverse complement strand
AACGAAGCTGAATTGTAACAGTAATCTATGTAATGTTATTGAATTACTGTCATCTTTCGATCACGATGAAGCTGTATTGTAACAGTAATCTATGTCGTGTTATTGGACATGTGACGTGTGATTTTAATATGATAATTATGTCTAATATCCAGTAGGTTGTTTTCAAAGTTCGAAGTTACACAACGAGCTATCTTCAGCATGTTCACCCCAGGAAATTAAACCACGAATTTTTGTAGGTCAGTAAATATACGGAAGATTCACCGGGGACATAAGTTTATATTACTCTCTGAAGTTTACTGGTTAATAGTTAATTGTTGTTAGTATATTATTTATTGGATTCGCTACACGTTACCATGAGAAAATATAGTTAGAGATAATAGTTTCCCTACCGAACAAAATATACACAACATGACGTTTGACAAACCCACGTTGTGACAAAACAGCAAAATCTTTAGTGATTGTTCGTGTTCTTAAAGTTTTAGTAAAATAACACAAATAAAAAGTAACTACTGAAAAAATACAATTAAGTGATTGAATTTCATTTTTAGTAGAGCCACATGTATAGCTACACACCTGTTTCAGTTCAGATGTATAGCTAGACACCTGTTTCAGTTCAGATGTATAGCTACACACCTGTTTCAGTTCTGATGTATAGCTACATACCTGTTCCAGTTCTGATGTATAGCTACACACCTGTTTCAGTTACGATGTATAGCTACACACCTGTTTCAGTTCCGATGTATAGCTACACACCTGTTTCAGTTCTGGGTTTATTTATAGATACACAATAAAAAACAAAAAGCAACAATTATTTAATATTTCGTTAATTATCTGAAACCTTGTGAAGGGAATAGAATATTCCAAACTTCTAAGACAGTACTGTAGAGGAATATATATAATGTTTGTCCTTGTTATGATTAGTTACACCTTTACCAGTTATTACAATAATTATTTATGCATACGTTCTTATAGAAACGTCCTTTGAAGTTCGATCCTCGCAGTGGACGCAGCGTAATGGTCTATTGTGTAACTTCGCTCTAAGGCATAAGCAAGCAAATTTTTAACAAATATAAGAAAAACAGAAGAAAAATATATTTATTGGCTAAGTAACAATATAAAAATGCATCAAACATGTATCAATACATATTACTTACAATCTTAAAACTGACCTAAATTATGATTATTATACATATATTCTGGTTAATGTTATACTTAATCGAACACTTACTTCTTC
>NW_013796890.1:0-574 GCF_000517525.1 Limulus polyphemus | reverse complement strand
CGTGATACTTTACAATCAACAAATTATCATGTTACTTCATAACATAGTAAAATATGATAGTACTTCACAATAAGTAGTTTCTAACCAACAAGTTATCGTAGTATTTTACAATCAACAAATTATCGTGGTACATTACAAAAAATAAATTATCGTGGTACTTTACAAGCAACAGATTATCGTGGTACATTACAAGCAACAAGTTATCGTGGTACATTACAAGCAACAAGTTATCGTGGTACATTACAAAAAATAAATTATCGTGGTACTTTACAAACAACAAATTATCCTGATACTTTATAACAGAGCAAGGTATCTTGGTGCTTTACAACCAACAAAGCATCGTGGTACTTTACAACCAATAAATTAGCATGATACTTTACAACTAACAAATTATCAAAATACTTTACAATAGAGCAAAAGATTGCAGTACTTTATCACAGAGTAAGGTATTGTGGTACATTGCAACAGAGCAAGGTATCGTGGTACATTGCAACAGAGCAAGGTATCGTGGTACATTGCAACAGAGCAAGGTATCGTGGTACGTTACAACAGAGCAAGGTATCGTGGTACGTTA
>NW_013796889.1:0-573 GCF_000517525.1 Limulus polyphemus | reverse complement strand
ACAGTACACAGTATTGTTAAATCGTGTGTCCTCTTATTGACAGTACACAGTTTTGTTAAATCTTGTGTCTTCTTATTGAAAGTACACAATATCGTTAAATCTTGTGTCTTCTTTTTGACAGTACACAGTATCGTTAAATCTTAGGTCTTCTTATTGACAGTAAACAATATCGTTAAATCTTGTGTCTTTTTATTGATAGTACACAGTATCGTTAAATCTTGTGTCTTCTTATTGACAGTACACAATATTGTTAAATCTTGTGTCTTCTTATTGAAAGTACACAATATCGTTAAATCTTGTGTCTTCTTATTGACAGTACACAGTATCGTTAAATCTTGTGTCTTCTTATTGACAGTACACAGTAATGTTAAATCTTGTGTCTTCATATTGACAGTACACAGTATCGTTATATCTTGTGTATTCTTATTGACAGGACACATTATTGTTAAATCTTGTGTCTTCTTATTGAAAGTACACAGTATCGTTAAATCTTGTGTCTTCTTTTTGACAGTACACAGTATTTATAAATCTTGTGTCTTCTTATTGACAGTACACAGTATTGTTAAATCTTGT
>NW_013796888.1:0-684 GCF_000517525.1 Limulus polyphemus | reverse complement strand
GACAAGCCAAAAGATTTAACTATACTGTGTACTATCACTAACAAGCCACAAGTTTTAACGATACTATGTACTGTCAATAAGAAGACACGAGATTTAACAATACTGTGTACTGTAAATAAGAAGACACAAGATTTAACAATACTGTGTACTGTCAATAAGAAGACACAAGATTTAACAATATTGTGTACTGTCAGTAAGAAGACACAAGATTTAACAATACTGTTCACTTTCGATAAGAAGACATAAGATTTAACGATACTGTGTACTATCAATAACAAGCCATAAGATTTATCGATACTGTGTACTGTCAATAAGAAGACACGAGTATTTAACTATACTGTGTACTATCAATAAAAAGACACAAGTTTTAACAATGCTGTGTACTGTGAATAAGAAGACACATGATTTAACGATACTGTGTACTATCAATAATAAGCCATAATATTTAACGATACTGTGTACTGTCAATAAGAAGACACGTGATTTAACAATACTGTGTACTGTCAATAAGAAGACACGAGATTTAACAATACTGTGTACTATCAATAAATAGACACAAGTTTTAGCAATGCTGGGTACTGTCAATAAGAAGACACCTGATTTAACGATACTGTGTACTATCAATAATAAGACATAAGATTTAACGATACTGTGTACTGTCAATAAGAAGACACAATATTTAAC
>NW_013796887.1:0-573 GCF_000517525.1 Limulus polyphemus | reverse complement strand
AGTTTTCTTTAAACAGTGCTAAGTGGTTTCATAAGTGATTTAGTAATTTTGTGAATTGCAGATTATTGTTTAGTGATACAGGTGATTATGCCACCTAAGAAACGCCCTTTCTATGAAAAGTCTTCTGCCGCTGAATGAATGCAAGCACAAAGAGCAGAAGAAGAACGCAATCAAAGACTTCAAGCACAAGCTGCAAGACAAGCTGCTCTAATACAGGAAGAGACTTTGGAACAACGTAAAGTTAGACTTCGATCTCAAGCTGAAAGGCAGGCTACTCAAAGACAGCAAGAAACTAATGAACAGCACAAAGCCAGAGTTCAGTCAGAATCGTCAAGGCTAGCTGGATATAGACAACAAGAAACTTCTGAACAACGTTAAACCAGATTTCAAGTACAAAGATTAAGACAAATAACTTACAGAGAGCAAGAAACAGAGGAGCAACATGGTGTACGATTTCAGGCTCAAAGAACAAGACAAGCTCAAACACGACCTAATTTCAAATAAAGCTTTGTATGATTAAATGCTTTTTTATTTCTCGCATCACAGCTTTTGTCTACTTACTGAATAATTTGC
>NW_013796886.1:0-969 GCF_000517525.1 Limulus polyphemus | reverse complement strand
GTTGATTCTCTACGTTTGTGTATAGCGCTTCCAGGAAAGTTGGTTTTTATGTCAATATCTAAAGTTTCTATACCTTTATGGACAGGGCTTTTAGGTAAGTTGGTTTTTTGTTGACGTGTAAAGTTTCTATACATTTGTATAGGGTTTCTTGGTAAGTTGGTTTTTATGTTGATAAGTAAAGTTTCTGAACATTTGTATAGGGTGTCTTGAGTTGGTTTTTTGTTGATAAGTAAAGTTTTGTATAAGTTTTCTTGGTAAGTTGGCTATTATGTTGATAAGTAAAGTTTCTGAACATTTGTATAGGGTTTATTGGTAAGTTGGTTTTTATGTTGATAAGTAAAGTTTCTGAACATTTTTATAGGGTGTCTTGGTAAGTTGGTTTTTTGTGTTGATATCTAACGTATCTTTACGTTTCTGTGTAGTGCTTCTTGATAAGTTAGTTTTTGTGTTGATATCTAAAGTATCTTTATGCTTGGTGTAGTGTTTCTTGATAAGTTGGTTTTTGTGTTGATATCTAAAGTATCTTTACGTTTGTGTGTAGTGCTTCTTTATCAGTAAGTTTTTGTGTTGATATTAAAGTATCTTTAGGTTTGTATGTAGTGTTTCTTGATAAGTTGGTTTTTGTGTTGATATCTAAAGTATCTTTAGGTTTGTGTGTAGTGCTTCTTGATAAATTGGTTTTTGTGTTGATATCTAAAGTATCTTTAGGTTTGTATGTAGTGCTTCTTGATAAGTTGGTTTTTGTGTTGATATTTAAAATATCTTTAGGTTTGTGTGTAGTGCTTCTTGATAAGTTGGTTTTTGTGTTGATATTTAAAATATCTTTAGGTTTGTGTGTAGTGCTTCTTGATAAGTTGGTTTTTGTGTTGATATTTAAAATATCTTTAGGTTTGTGTGTAGTGCTTCTTGATAAGTTGGTTTTTGTGTTGATATTTAAAATATCTTTAGGTTTGTTTGTAGTGCTTCTTG
>NW_013796885.1:0-573 GCF_000517525.1 Limulus polyphemus | reverse complement strand
CCTGTAAGAGCCTACTAATTCACATTAATCTTGATAAACTGAGAATTTCTCATGTTAAGCAATTTACATATTACCCATGTTACAATCATTAAACATTAATATATATATATATATATATATTACCCATGTTACAATCGTTAAATGTTTATTGATTCTCCATGGTGGCGAGAGCACAGGTAACCATTGTTCACCTTTCCACTGAGAACAACAACTTAAGGTTAAGTAAAACTACACGTGATCCACTAAACTTATATTGCTGTAACACGGGTAATATTTTAATAATTTGTTTTTATGACATAATTCACAACTTGGCCACTTGGGTAAAAGTAACACATTTAAAACATTTGTTACGACAGTGGAAGTCACGCGACGCTGGGACCATGCGAGATGGAGTTTCTAGAAGGATCATGACTTATTGAGGAACCTCACGAATGTCCCAGTGTTTGCTAGACGCCCTCTTTTTTAGTATATAAGCCTGGCGAGTAAAACCAGCACGATAGATCGAAGAGATAGATAGATAATTGAGTCAAGCGAACAGTAGGCACCATAAGTAAAGTGTGTGAATTTTTAGCG
>NW_013796884.1:0-1317 GCF_000517525.1 Limulus polyphemus | reverse complement strand
AAAAATAATAAAACAAATTTTATAGAAGGTAGCAGTGATCTTTTCTACTGGCAAGTTAGGTGATGTTTCTGCAATATAGTATCACTTGCTTTGCAGTAAGAGTGATTCTCAGTCATGTGGATGATACTTGTGCTATGGGAAGAACAGATTTGTTGTTCTCCCTATGTAATTTCATTCGTCCTCATTCTGTAACAAGATGACTGAAAATAATACAGTTCATACAAAGCAACTTTCAGATGTAACATGCTCCAATAAAGGTGCCAAAATAAAATTATTTTGCCTTTAAATGCTCCATTTGCATATTTGAGTGTTTGAATAAAGATTATTTTAATGTATGACACATTGTGTCTATTCTATTTCTTTGCTTCAGACCTGGTCAAGATTTTGTTCCATAAAACATTTTCTGGAGAACCTCAATTATTCTACAACTTCCACCTGATTACTCAAAGTGTTTCTGTGTATCTGAGAATACCACATGTTTGGTGCCATGTCTACAGGATGAACTTTTGTAGAGAGTCTGTCTCTATTTACAAGTGTATTTGCCTGTACTCTTCCAATCTCGTCAGTTACAGTAGAAATAATAATCATGGAAAAATCTAATGTCCAAGAGAGAGAGAGAGAACTTCTCTTAGACACGACAAACCTTTCTGACAGCCATTATTTCTCAGAGCCTAACTTTTTCTCATGGTCATGAATCCTTTGAATTGTGATAAGTGTCATTTTCTCAAATTAGAGGCTTTAACTTTCGAGAAAAACGAAACTGAAAATTCTTAGTTTATCTTAATTCTGCCAGTGATAATTTATGTTTTAATTCTAAAAAAATGAGTTTGGTTTCACTGCTTAATGATAGCATCACATTATAGCACCATAACTATTGTGGCATACCATGTGATTATAACTTGAGTGGGTCACCTCTAATGATATGCTAGCTGGAGGCAGTCACATTAGAGCTACTCATGTATGTGGCAGTGTTTAATATTGAATTATATATACATTGTAATATATGTGTACAAATGCATATATGTATGTAATGTTGCACCCGTGTGCAGATGTTAAACAAAGTCATTCTTGAGTGTTGCATAATACAAATGGATGTCTTACAATGAGAACACAACTATCATGCAAAATATTAATTGAAATAAAAACGATTTGATGCAGATGTTATGCCTTTAAGACGTGAAATTAACTGTGATTACTGGCTTTTCAAGAATTAGTTGAAGATACAATGCACCTGATATTCTCTTTAAAGTTGACAGAAGAATGTTTCAGTTTCGACATTGAAATATTTGGCAGGTAGTGGAATATCATGGACGAGAT
>NW_013796883.1:0-1648 GCF_000517525.1 Limulus polyphemus | reverse complement strand
TTATTGTACAATACATCATAAGGTAATAAAGGCCCCGTGTATTCACTTGTTATATAAAATACTGTTATAATTACATCAGCATGTCATTATAAAATACATCATAAGGTCATAAAGACCCCATGTATCCACTTTTTATATAAAACAATGTTATATTACAAGAACATGTCATTTTGCAATACATCATAAGGTAATAAAGACTCCGTGTATTCACTTGTTATATAAAATACAGTTATAATTACAACAGCATGTTATTGTACAATACATCATATGGTCATAAAGACCCTGTGTATTCACTTGTAACATAAAATACAACAAGTGAATACACGGGGTCGTTATGACCTTTAGATGTAGTGTACAATGACATACTGTTGTATTTAGAACAATATAAAATACTGTTATATTTAAACAGCATGTCATTTGGCAATACATCATAAAGTCATAAAAACCCCGTGTATTCACGTGTTATATAAAATACAGTTATAATTACAACAGCATGTTATTGTACAATACATCTATACTATGACATGCTGTTATAATTATAACTGTATTTTATAAAACAAGTGAATACACGGGGTCTTTATGACCTTTTGAAGTATTGTATAATGACATGCTGTTGTAATTATAACAATATTTTATATAACAAGTGAATACACGGTGCCTTTCTGACCGTATGATGTAATTTACTATGACATGCATTTGTAATTATAACTGATTTTTTATATCAAGTGAATACTAGGGGTCCTTATTACCTTATGATGTAATTTACTATGACATGCTGTTATAATTATAACTGTATTTTATAAAACAAGTGAATACATGGGGTCTTTATGACCTTTTGAAGTATTGTATAATGACATGCTGTTGTAATTATAACAATATTTTATTTAACAAGTGAATACACGGTGCCTTTCTGACCGTATGATGTAATTTATTATGACATGCTGTTGTAATTATAACTGTATTTTTTATATCAAGTGAATACTAGGGGTCCTTATTACCCTATGATGTAATTTATTATGACATGCTGTTTTAATTATAACTGTATTTTATAAAACGAGTGAATACAATGTGTCTTTATGACCTGATTTACATCATCAGTCATAAAGACCACGTGTATTCACTTGTTATTTTATATAAAAGAGTGCATACACGGGGTCTTTATGACCTTATGATGTATTGTACAATGACATGATGTTGTAATTATAACAGTATTTTATATACTGTTATATTACAAAAGCATGTTATTGTACAAAACATGATAAGGTCATAAAGACCCCGTGTATTAACTTTAAATAAAAGGTAAATATAAAAGTATTTTATAGAACAAGTGAATACACGGACTCTTTATGACCTTATGATGTATTGTAAAAGGATATGCTGTTCTAATATAACAGTATTTTATATAAAGCATGTCATTATACAATACTTCATTAGGTCATAAAGACCCCGTGTATTGATTTGTTTTATAAAATACAGTTATAATTATAACAGCATGTCATAGTAACTTACATCATTAGGTCATAAAGACCACGTGTATTCACTTGTTATATAAAATACTGTTATAATTACACCCGCATGTTATTGTACAATACATCACAAGGTCATAAAGACCCCGCGTATTCACTTTTTTTATATAAAATACTGTTAT
>NW_013796882.1:0-574 GCF_000517525.1 Limulus polyphemus | reverse complement strand
ATACCTGTACCTACTTCACCAGAGACTCTTGATACAGTTTTATGTGATGTCAATAGAAATGATTATTTGGGCCTTCCAATGGATTCTTCAGAGATTTTGGGGTCCAGACTTTGGGCTAAGAACTTACTTTCTCCGCGGACATCATTTTATTGATACAGAAATCGTGAGAAAGAGTTTATACCATACTTTTCACAAGAAGATTCACTGGTTCATTGCAAAAATATTGCTGAATTAATAACAATGTTAGGAGATGCAGTCTATGAACCAAGTGAGTAGCGATTGTTCATTGATTCCTCCAAAAGAAGTCTAAAAGGTGTTCTCCTTCACAATGGTAATATATATACATCTGTTCCTATTGTTCATTCCATTCACTTGAAGGAAACGTACGAAAATCTCGAACTTCTTAATAAGGTTAAATACAAAGCACATAGATGGCTACTTTGAGGAGACTTAAAAGTCCTTTGTTTGTTGTCATGGTATCGTTTTATTATGCTTGTCAAGGAAGAATCAAGCTAAAACGTCGCAGCTGTAATTTTTAATTCCGCTGATTCATTCGTGCAATTCCACTGTCAAG
>NW_013796881.1:0-573 GCF_000517525.1 Limulus polyphemus | reverse complement strand
CTAGAAACGTGGCGTCACAGTAGTCATGTGACTCGCTGACGCAACAGTACAATTCAATTTTCTTTGTATGGCTTCGTTATAATTATTTCTTGAATCCTTTTTAATTGATTAAGTGTTTCTTGTTCTTCTCGACTTATGTTAAATGGTTTACTGATTTCCTTACATTTATAAAAAGATGTTTATTGTGTTATAATGCTCTTTGATCAAATATAAGGTTTTAACTTGACATAAAACGTTCCAAAATGTACTAAATAGCTTGTATACCTCAAGATTCCAGGTGGCAACCCAAAATGTAAACCACTAGATAGTACTCTTTTTCTCCACATCATTTAAAATGTATGTCGAAAAATTAAAAATAACCTAATCAGGGTACAGTATAAAATAAGCTATATTATAATTTTTCAGGTTAGGTAATTTTTTCAAATGCATTTTCTTTGATATTTCTAACTTTTTTTATTTTGTGTTAACATACAATTTGCTAAACATATACTATCTAGCCTTTTAATATTTCTTTCAAAATCCCCAAAACTACCACTATAGTATTTGTAAACAATATTGACTGTTTTAATTTCT
>NW_013796880.1:0-573 GCF_000517525.1 Limulus polyphemus | reverse complement strand
AGAAGAATAACCATCTTCAAGCTTCAACTGGTCCCATTGTGCCCAATAGTTCTTTGTCGCAGGGCTTAGACTAGACACCTTCTCCCAAGCAGGGCTCAAAACACTTGCTTTTAGAAAATCAATTATTGGCTTCAAATCTTGGTCTTTCTCCTGTTCTGCTTTGATATCTATATTTGGATCCACTTCACCGTCATCACCTCTTTCAGTCGGCTTGACTTCAGCTTGATGGCACCTGGTTAATTCAATCTCTCTTTTGCAGCAATGTCTGCAGTCATTTTTGCAGGGTCTTCGACCCAGTCCATCGGCATTACCATGAGATTTCCCTTCTCTATATTCAATATTATAATTATTCTGGTCTATCTTTCCAATCCAACATGCCAGTTGTCCCTCTGGGTTCTTTAATGATCTTAACCAGCGTAATACAGCATGGTCTGTCCTGATGGTAAACCTTGCACCGTCGAGGTAAGGATGGAAACATGTCAGACTCTTTACTATAGCAAGGAGTTCCCTCCGTGTTACACAGTAGTTCCTCTCTGGTCTACTCAACACCCAACTGATGTAGGCTACCACGTG
>NW_013796879.1:0-2485 GCF_000517525.1 Limulus polyphemus | reverse complement strand
AGTTCGTGACGAAAATGTTTACAAATGCTGTTGTTTTAAATATCTTCAATTCGTGACGAAAATGTTTACAAATGTTGTTGTTCTTAGTATGTTCAATTCGTGACGAAAATGTTTCAAATGTTGTTGTTTTAAATATGTTCAATTCGTGACGAAAATGTTTATAAATGTTATTCTTTTTAATATGTTAAATTCGTGATGAAAATGTTTACAAATGTTGTTGTTATTAGTATGTTCAATTCGTGACGAAAATGTTTACAGATGCTGTTGTTTTAAATATGTTCAATTCGTGATGAAAATGTTTCCAAATGTTGTTGTTCTTAGTATGTTCAATTCGTGACGAAAATGTTTCAAATGTTGTTGTTTTAAATATGTTCAATTCGTGACGAAAATGTTTATAAATGTTATTCTTTTTAATATGTTCAATTCGTGACAAAAATGTTTACAGATGCTGTTGTTCTTAGTATGTTCAATTCGTGACGAAAATGTTTACAAATGTTGTTTTAAATATGTTCAATTCGTGATGAAAATGTTTCCAAATGTTGTTGTTCTTATTATGTTAAATTCGTGATGAAAATGTTTATAAATGTTATTGTTTTTAATATGTTAAATTCGTGATGAAAATGTTTACAAATGTTTTTGTTTTAAAAATGTTCAATTCTTGACGAAAATGTTTTCAAATCCTGTTGTTTTAAATATGTTCAATTCGTGACGAAAATGTTTACAAATGCTGTTGTTTTAAATATGCTCAATTCGTGATGAAAATGTTTCCAAATGTTGTTGTTTTTAATATGTTCAATTCGTGAAGAAAATGTTTACAAATGTTTTTGTTTTAAAAATGTTCAATTCTTGACGAAAATGTTTACAAATGATGTTGTTTTAAATATCTTCAATTCGTGACGAAGATGTTTCAAATGTTGTTTTAAATATGTTCAATTCGTGACGAAAATGTTTACAAATGTTGTTTTAAATATGTTCAATTGGTGACGAAAATGTTTACAAATGTTGTTCTTAGTATGTTCAATTCGTGAAGAAAATGTTTACAAATGCTGTTGTTCTTAGTATGTTCAACTCGTGACGAAAATGTTTACAAATGTTGTTCTTTTTAGTATGTTCAACTCGTGACGAAAATGTTTACAACTGTTGTTGTTTTAAATATGTTCAATTCGTGACGAAAATGTTTACAACTGTTGTTGTTTTAAATATGTTCAATTCGTGACGAAAATGTTTACAACTGTTGTTGTTTTAAATATGTTCAATTCGTGACGAAAATGTTTACAACTGTTGTTGTTTTAAACATGTTCAATTCGTGACGAAAATGTTTCAAATGTTGTTTTAAATATGTTCAATTCGTGATGAAAATGTTTCCAAATGTTGTTGTTTTTAATATGTTCAATTCGTGAAGAAAATGTTTACAAATGTTGTTGTTTTAAATATGTTCAATTTGTGACGAAAATGTTTACAAATGTTGTTGTTTTAAATATGTTCTATTTGTGACGAAAATAATTACAAATGTTGTTGTTCTTAGTATGTTCAATTCGTGAAGAAAATGTTTACAAATGTTGTTGTTTTAAATATGTTAAATTCGTGATGAAAATGTTTACAAATGTTGTTGTTTTTAATATGTTAAATTCGTGATGAAAATGTTTACAAATGTTTTTGTTTTAAAAATGTTCAATTCTTGACGAAAATGTTTACAAATGCTGTTGTTTTAAATATGTTCAATTCGTGACGAAAATGTTTACAAATGCTGTTGTTTTAAATATGCTCAATTCGAGAAGAAAATGTTTACAAATTCTGTTGTTCTTAGTATGTTCAATTCGTGACGAAAATGTTTACAAATGTTCTTGTTTTTAGTATGTTCAACTCGTGACGAAAATGTTTACAAATGTTGTTGTTTTAAATATGTTCAATTCGTGACGAAAATGTTTACAACTGTTGTTGTTTTAAATATGTTCAATTCGTGACGAAAATGTTTACAACTGTTGTTGTTTTAAACATGTTCAATTCGTGACGAAAATGTTTACAAATGTTGTTGTTTTAAACATGTTCAATTCGTGATGAAAATGTTTCAAATGTTGTTGTTCTTAGTATGTTCAATTGGTGAAGAAAATATTTCAAATGTTGTTGTTCTTAGTATGTTCAATTCGTGAAGAAAATGTTTACAAATGCTGTTGTTTTTTAATATGTTCAATTCGAGACGAAAATGTTTACAAATGCTGTTGTTTTAAACATGTTCAATTCGCGACGAAAATGTTTACAAATGTTGTTGTTTTTAATATGTTCAATTCGCGACGAAAATGTTTACAAATGTTGTTGTTTTTAATATGTTCAATTCGCGACGAAAATGTTAACAACTGTTGTTGTTTTTAATATGTTCAATTCGCGACGAAAATTTTTACAAATGTTGTTTTAACTATGTTCAATTCGTGACGAAAATGTTTAGAAATGTTGTTTTAAATATGTTCAATTCGTGATGAAAATGTTT
>NW_013796878.1:0-573 GCF_000517525.1 Limulus polyphemus | reverse complement strand
GTGAACCAGATCCAGATGTGCCTAACTAGTCCTGAGTTGCAACTACAATTGTATAATTTAAATATAATTTGTGGTTAGGAACTTAGGAAAGTAGAATGCTTCCTTTCACCTGAAAATTTGCATGTTGCAATTAAATATTGTTACGTCTCTAATCGTTTGTTAATTTCCCGTATAATTTCTTTCCGATGAAACTTTAGCGACACAAGTCCTTTCTTAAATAAAACTAGTTTATTTTTTCTCAATATAACTTTGCAATACTCATAATTTCCACAGTCACGCTATAACTTAACAACACTATAATTCACAACGAACGACACACGCGCTCGACCCAACTGTCCGTCTCTATCTCTGTCTGCAATTCAACTGCATTCCATTGTTGGCGCTCTTATATACAAGAATACAGTACATCTAGTAAACACTCGAGGCTTCACGAAGGAGCATGATTTTTTTAGAAGTTCATGACGTGTTACTAGCGTCACGTAACTTCCGCTGTCGTAACAATAGTTTAGTCAGTATTTATTAATTTATTCTTTTAGCCCGTTATGTCGAAAAAAGAAAGAGGTGCACAGGGAT
>NW_013796877.1:0-1152 GCF_000517525.1 Limulus polyphemus | reverse complement strand
ACTCACAATCAGCCCTTGACAACTATAATAGACTCAGACCAGTCACACTGACACCTATAATAGTCTCGCACCATGCCTTGACAACTATAATAGACTCACACCAGTCACACTGACACCTATAATAGTCTCGCATCAGGCCTTGAAAACTATAATAGACTCACAATCAGTCCTTGACAACTATAATAGACTCACACCAGTCACACCGACACCCATAACAGTCTCGCCTCAGTCCTTGACAACTATAATAGACTCACAGTAGTCACACTGACACCTATAATAGTCTCCTGTGACTGGTGTGAGTCTATTATAGTTGTCAAGAGCTGATTGTGAGTCTATTATAGTTGTCAAGAACTGATGCGAGACTGTTATGGGTGTCAGTGTGACTTGTGTGAGTCTATTATAGTTGTCAAGGCATGGTGCTTTCGGTGTGACTGGTGTGAGTCTATTATAGTTGTCAAGGACTGATTGTGAGTCTATTATAGTTTTCAAGGGCTGATGCGAGACTGTTATGGGTGTCAGTGTGACTGGTGTGAGTCTATTATAGTTGTCAAGGACTGATGCGAGACTGTTATGTGTGTCGGGCATCAGCCCTTGACAACTATAATATACTCACACCAGTCACACTGACACCCATAACAGTCTCGCATCCGACCTTGACAACTATAATAGGCTCACACCAGTCACACTGACACCCATAACTGTCTCGCATCAGCCCTTGACAACTATAATAGGCTCACACCAGTCACACTGACACCTATAATACTCTCATTCATATTGATGTCTACAGTAGTCTCTTACCAGTAACACTGACACTCATAATAGTTTCGCATCAGCGATTTACAACTATAATAGACTCACACCAGTCACACCGACACCCACTACCAGTTTCGCATCAGTCCCTGACAACTATAATAGACTCACAATCAGCCCTTGACAACTATAATAGACTCACAATCAGACCTTGACAACAATAATAGGCTCACATCAGTCACACTGACACCTATAATAGTCTCGCATCAGCCCTTGACAACTATAATAGACTCACACCAGTCACACTTACACTATTAATAGTTTCGCATCAGCGATTGACAACTATAATAGACTGACACCAGTCACACTGAACCTATAACAGTCTCGCATCAGCCCTTGACA
>NW_013796876.1:0-786 GCF_000517525.1 Limulus polyphemus | reverse complement strand
ACAAGGTTTTGTCATCATCAGGTACTTAAATCTTACGTAACAATACTGGTTAAGACGTTTACATACACACATATATAGTTGATTCTTGCTCTCGAGAATCTTCTACAACTTTGGAGAATAGGTGGGAGTTGCGCAATACATATCTAACACTACAAGCTATGCGTGTTTTTAAATATAAACGCAATCTAAACAACGTTCATATTAAAATAAATACATAACCGCAAATTCGTTACACTATCCACATACAGGTAAGTTAAATAGCCAGATCAGATACCAGTTAGGATTCAGGTATTGTTTGCTTCTAATTTTAAACTATTGACTAGATGAGGGCAGCTAGTCAGAACAATTTGTCATTACGAAATATTTGTTTGATTTTTTAACTGATTAACGGAATTAACTGTCACTTTTATAACGCAACAGAGCACAGATAGATATTGTGTGGCTCAGTACTAAGAAGTCCAACAATAAGCCAACATTCTAAATTTTACGTATAGAAAAATACCTCTTTTTGTTATTCATAAAAAAACGTAAGTAAATGTAGTTAACTAGGAACCACATGTTGGCTTATTAATGGGTTTGATCTGTAAAAAACGCATTTATGTCGAAAAATTTAACTTTAGCATAAAAAATTGTTTTATTTTTGTTACGGTTTATGAGATAATATCTTCAGGACACATGAAAGGAAAATGTGCGCTTGTTCACTAGAGTTGTTACAAAAAATGCGCTTAACACTTTGGGGCCATGGGTGCGTTAAAAGAGTAACAATGAAAAAAGTAGCCCAAGAGT
>NW_013796875.1:0-573 GCF_000517525.1 Limulus polyphemus | reverse complement strand
ACTAAGCACAAAATTACATAAATCAGATGTAAGCTTGATTTTGAGAAGATGCCCATATTCAGAAGAAGGGTGTACAAGAACAAGTAAAAAATTGACATTTGAATAGAAACTCATATCTAGCAGATACTTATATGAATTAGAAGTAAGGTATGATGTGGGAAACAGCTTATACTCAATAGAGACACACAGGAAACCGAAGTAACATAAGAGATGAATAGAAATTTATATTTAGCAGAGACTTATATGAATTAGAAGTAAGGTATGATGTGTTTAACAGCTTATATTCGGTAGAAACACACATGAAGTAGAAGTAAGTTCCGATTTGAATATAAACTCATATCTATCAGAGACTTATATGAATTAAAAGTAAGGTTGGATATGGGAAACAGCTTATAAACAGAAGAAACACACAGGAAGTTGAAGTAAGTTGTGATTTGAATAAAAGTTCATATCTATCAGAGACTTATATGAATTAAAAGTAAGGTTGGATATGGGAAACAGCTTATAAACAGAAGAAACACACAGGAAGTTGAAGTAAGTTGTGATTTGAATAAAAGTTCATATCTAACAGAG
>NW_013796874.1:0-573 GCF_000517525.1 Limulus polyphemus | reverse complement strand
GCTAGGATGGGCTTGGGTTTGTTTGTTGATTCTATGATGGGCTTGGGTTTGTTTGTTGATTCTAGGATGGGCTTGGGTTTGTTTGTTGATGCTAGGATTGGCTTGGGTTTGTTTGTTTGCCCGGTTTTTACTGTTCTTTGTTAAAAACGCAAGCTCCTCTAATTATGTACATGAAAACTTGTTCCTTGGTGTGAAAGCGGTAAGTTTACGGACTTACAACGCAAAGATTCAATGTATAATTAGACCACCGTGACCCGTTGGGTCAACCACTATTCAGAGGTTATGAAGAATTCAAGCTAATTTCAATATTGCTCCCGAAATGAAGGTCTTTTTGAGATAATTTAATTAAATATTTCAATCCATTCGTGTTATTCATAATTCAAGAAAAGATATTTGATTGTTGATCGGGAGTAAAAGGAAAGACCATTTCATTTTTGAAAAAAGTGAAATAAGAAGTTTCGTAAAGAGCGCGAACGTTAGTGTGAATGATTTTTTTCACTGAGAAAATAAGCAAGCAAACAAACAAACAATCTCAGAGTTTTAGTAGTATATAGATAGATTCTTGTTTTTGTT
>NW_013796873.1:0-866 GCF_000517525.1 Limulus polyphemus | reverse complement strand
CATCTATTTACAACATATCTACAGGTGTTTTTTAAGTCAGAGTGGATTAAATAGAACCCAATAACTACTATTGTTCTATGACCCACTGTAGACTTTAGTCTGCAGTCAATGTGTTAATTAACTCATCTAATTACATCATATCAACATGTTTTTCCTTAAGTCCGATTGGATTATATAGGACCCAATAGCTAGTATCGTTCTATGACCCACTGTTGACTTTATTGTGTAGCCAAAGTGTTAATTAACTCATCTATTTACAACATATCTACATGTGTTTCGTTAAGTCCAAGTGGAATAAATAGGAAACAAAAACTAGTATCGTTCTATGACCCACTGTTGATTTCATTCTGTAGCCAATGTGTTAATTAACTCATATATTTACAACATATCTACATGTGTTTCTAAGTCCGAGTGCATTAAATAGGTCCCAATATCTAGTAACGTTTTATGACCCACTGTTGACTTTAGTCTGCAGCCAGTGTGTTAATTAACTCATCTATTTACAACATATCTAAATGTGTTTTTTAAGTCCAAGTGGATTAAATAGGACCCAATAACTAGTATTGTTCTATTACCCACTGTTGACTTTAGTCTGCAGTCAATGTGTTAATTAACTCATCTATTTACCATAAATATAAATGTGTTTCCTTAAGTCCGAGTGGATTAAATAAGAAAAAATAACTAGTATCCTTCTATGACCCACTGTTGACTCCATTCTGCAGCCAATGTGTTAATTAATTCATCTATTTACAACATATCTACATGTGTTTCCTTAAGTACGAGTGGATTAAATAAGACCCGATAGTTAGTATAGTTTTATGACCCACTGTTAACTTTAGTCAGCAGCCAGTGTGTTAATTAACTCA
>NW_013796872.1:0-572 GCF_000517525.1 Limulus polyphemus | reverse complement strand
AAAGCCAAAGTCAATATGTTTGTGTATCTGTTCCTTATACATTTCCACATTTCTTGATCAGTCAGCACTCAACTTGACACAGGATGACATGAGTAAGGTCATGAGAGGGGTGGATGAACCCCCCCCCCTCTTCAGTATTGGTACTTTTATGTATTTATATTGCACTTTTAATGTTTATTATGTTAAGAAAAAATAGAAACACAGTTTCCCATCCTTTGTTACAAACTAATTTTATTTCATACTTCCAATGGACGAGTACTCCACATAGTGTACAATAATTTATTTATCCATGTCCTTAATACTTCTGTTATTAAGTTAGTAAAAAGTAAATTTCATTGTTTTTTCATAATTATTATTAGCTGGTCAGACAAGTAGATGAAAATAACCATCGTCACCAGAAAGCCAATAGTGAGCTTCAAGGAGAAATAGAGAGCTGGCAGGAAACAAAAAGACAAGAGTTAAAACAGTTATTTGTTGGAATGGCCAATCGGCAGGTCCAGTATTATGAAAAGGTAGGAACATCATGAAAACTAGAAATACTGAATATGAAGAGTTTTGAAAAGCATTTTTAT
>NW_013796871.1:0-569 GCF_000517525.1 Limulus polyphemus | reverse complement strand
CGAGAAAGAATACACTAGTTTTAATCAAGAAGGGGCTTGTATCGCTGAAGTTCCTCGGAAAGAAATTATACCGGAAATTAACAAACAAGCAGATACGCAACATTTTGATAGCTGTTGAACGTTCTTGGACCTAATGTGGTCCAGGGTATAGTGTGCTGAACTATGGAACTAAGGTTGCATGATTCCCGACCCGAAACCTCCAAAATGTGATCGCGTTCAGCAGTTTAGGTTGGATTATGGGTTAGAAGAATAACGGTGAAACCTCATAAAAGACAAACAATGGTAAGTAGTTTAAGTTCTTTATTCAAGACCATATTATGTCCGATATTCGCTGGTCATAAAAACTTAACGATAATGTAAAGGTGGATTACATTTTTTTTTAGAGCAAAACTACATTCGGTTATTTGCCGCGTCCACCGCGGGAATCGAATCACGAATTTTAGCGTTGAAAGTCCATAAATTTACTGCTGTCCCACCAAGAGGCATGTATTAAAAATATAATTGAATACATGTACTGATATATACTGCAACAAAGATTAGTAATGTGTTTGGATACAAACACTGAGAGG
>NW_013796870.1:0-573 GCF_000517525.1 Limulus polyphemus | reverse complement strand
TCTTAACCTTATACGCCCTCTAGCTACATCTGAGTTAAAACATTGATGACATAGTTTAAAATAATATATGTATATGTGTATAAAACTACCTTTTAAACTCGCGTTTCTTTCTTTGTTGTCATCATTAAAATGTTTTGCCAGGTTCTTTTTGTTGATGTTAATTTGGCAAAACTGGCGATTCATGTGAAAATCTTGCCTTTCTTTCTGTATTTGTAGTTTAGATGAGCATGTATCAAAATTGACGTGTCCTCCATCTATTAGTGCTATAATATAAAATGATTACGTTTTCGAATTACTTTTTTTTTCAGATATTGAACAAAACGTACCACAAAATGCATTTAGCGAAGTTTATTCAATTTTTTAAAGCATCTATAAGCTGGGTGTTTTATTGAGTAAAGATATTAACGGCAAATTAAAGTATTATGGATAACCTATATAAATGCAGATATTCAAATAAAAATAATAATATACCAGAAAAATTTCTTAGAGATTTCTTTATTTATCATAATATTCTGTCACAAAAATATGATGCTTGAGCCCCTATTTATCGATGAGTTCGCCTTTTGCCTTTCA
>NW_013796869.1:0-571 GCF_000517525.1 Limulus polyphemus | reverse complement strand
AGCTTTGCGTGAAATTCAAAAACAAACAAATCGACGGAGGAGGTCCCCCCCTTTTTTTTTTCATGAAATTCCCTCACCAAAAGAAACATTTTTGTTTTTAATAAGTTGTTTTCTCATATAGACCGTTCAGCACATACGAAGAGTGACAGATCGATGTTGATGTCGATATGAAATTGTAGGAACTGCAAAAAAAGGAATAACCTACCTGTAATTTACTGTTGAAAAGAATTGGCTATTATATACATGTATCAATATAAATATAATAGTATTGTCTCTTGTCCATGTAACTACTTAGGAGGGTGTGGATGGATCTCCGCCCAAAATTGGCATGAAGGTTTATTGGGTCCATGCGGAGACACGTGCAAATTTGCAGTTTCACATTTTGTGTTTTACAGTTTTTATGGGCGTTTTCTACAATTACATATAAGAGAAGCAACTTTTCATGTCCCAGGATAGCCTTTCATCAATCATGAATTTACATAACATCCATCCAGGGGACGGTTACTCCAACTAGTATATAAATAACATTATCGTAACACCGTTATCTCAATTAGATTCTCCCTCTAACCCC
>NW_013796868.1:0-573 GCF_000517525.1 Limulus polyphemus | reverse complement strand
CATCTTCAGAACATCAATAGTGTTACGATAACGGAAGTCACGTGACCCTGGTAACACGTGATGAGTTTCTAGAAGGATCATGAAGGTCCGAGTGCATTCGAGACGCCCTCGTTTTTAACATATAAGCCTAGCGAGTAAAACCAGCACAATAGGCAGATAAATAAAAGAGATATAGATAGATTGAAGATAGTTTCTTTGCTTGTTATGAATTTCGCGCAAAGCTACACGAGGGCTATCTGCACTAGCCGTCCCTAATTTAGCAGTGTAAGACTAGAGGGAAGGCAGCTAGTCATCACCACCCACCGCCAACTCTTGGGCTACTGTTTTACCAACGAATAGTTGGATTGACCGTCACATTATAACGCCCCCACGGCTGAAAGGGCGAGTATGTTTGGTGTAATGGGGATACGAACCCACGACCCACAGGTTGCGAGTCGAGCCCCCTAACCACCTGGCCATGCAGGGCCCGATTGAAGATAGAGATAATTGAGTCAAGTGAACAGTAGGCACTGTAAGTAAAGTGAGTGAATCACTGTGATTTATAGCGTGTGTTATAGAGGTTGTTAAGTTTAA
>NW_013796867.1:0-572 GCF_000517525.1 Limulus polyphemus | reverse complement strand
TGTATATATATATATATATATATGTATATGCAGTTAACTTGATTTTTATTTTAAAAAAATTATGCCTGGTGATTTCCAATGGTTCGTCGGAAATATGCAGTATTGGTTATAAGGTTTTTAGATTAAGACTTCTTAAACCTACGAGTTTTTCTGACGTCATGTGGGCCCGGCATGGCCAGGTGGTTAGGGAGCTCGACTCGCAATCTGCGGGTCGCGGGTTCGAATCTCCGTCACACCAAACATGCTCGCCCTTTCAGCCGTGGGGGCGTTATAATGTGATGGTCAATCCCACTATATGTTAGTGAAAGAGTAACCCAAGAGTTGGCAGTGGGTAGTGATGACTAGCTGCTTTCCCTCTAGTCTTACACTGCTAAATTAAGGACGGCTAGCGCAGATAGCCCTCGTGTAGCTTTGCGCGAAATTCAAAAACAAACAAACTGACGTCATGAAGGTATTTAGGAAATATGCAGTATTGTAACAGGATATTCATGATAACGTAAATAAACTTATTTAAAAACATTTAACTGAAATTATTCGTATCGATATTCTTGAAAAACCTCACCACTGGTTCA
>NW_013796866.1:0-572 GCF_000517525.1 Limulus polyphemus | reverse complement strand
GGATTGACCGTCATTTTATAACGCCCCCACGGCTGAAAGGGCGAGCATGTTTGGTGGGACGGTGATTCGAACCCGCGACCCTCAGATTGTGAGTCGAGTGCCCTAACCACCTGGCCATGCCGGGCCAAGAAGAATGCACTGTCGCATGTTTTCTCGAAGTCGAGAAAGCATTCGACATAGTATGGCATAATGGTCTGAAGTTCCAAATGCTAGAAATGGGACTACGCGAGGTATTATTCGCTGGCTGTCCAACTTTTTGGAAAACAGGAAATGTAGAATACATGGAGGAGTAATTAGCCCTATTCCATTCATCATGTACGTTAACAACATGCCTTTAAATGATCCGAATCATGGGTACTCGTCGCAGTTCGCATATGATGTAACTGTATGGAAAAGTACTTCCACCCCATCTATTGCAACCACAAACGTCCAACCTCAATTAAACAGAATAGTCGAATATTGCCAAAACTGTCGTATTAAAATCAATCTCCCAAAGAATCATTTAGTATTCAAATTCGATGACGAGGAACCCACTTTGAGACTAATAATGGCTGGAGACGGCTTGAATGGGT
>NW_013796865.1:0-573 GCF_000517525.1 Limulus polyphemus | reverse complement strand
AGTTTCTTCTTCGATGGTGGCTTCTTCAGGTGGCACGTCTTCAGCAGCGTCATTTGTTCCTTTGTTCACTTCGTCCCAACTCAAATGTCCTGAACCGTGATAACGCCAAAGCCTGTTGGTATGCACCACCTCTGGCTTACCTCGCTGACCACATTTTATTCGGAAAGTCGATCTACTATGTCATATGGGCCTTCCCATGGAGAAGACAACTTAGGAGACTTCCCTTTGGTCTTCCTGGGATTATACAGCCATACCTTGTCTCTTGGTACAAAGCTGACTTCAGTAGATCTCTTACCATAACATTGCTTCATGGAATCAGCAAACTTTTCAAGTTTGAATGCACTTGATGGTGAATATCATCCATCCTTTCAGATAACACTTTCACGAACTCTGACACATTTTCAGTAAGATGGGTGTCCTGTTATCATGTCCACTGGCAACCAAAATTCCCGACCAAACATCAGCTTCGCTGGAGTGTATCCAGTGGCTTCATGCTCTGCTGTTCCATAAGCCATCAACAGCGGAGGGAGTAAGATATCCCAGTCATCTTGGCGGCTATTACAAAACTTTGCC
>NW_013796864.1:0-573 GCF_000517525.1 Limulus polyphemus | reverse complement strand
TATCTTGTATAACTGGTAGGAAGTTTACATGTACATCTTGCATACATTAGTGGTGTTGAATAAGAAACTTAAGTCCTCAACAGATAACTCGTACATCTTATATGTTACACAGCCTTGTTGGGTAAGAAACTTAAGTCCTCAAGAGATAACATGTACATCTTATACATTTTATGTTACACAGCCTTGTTGGGTAAGAAACTTAAGTCCTCAACAGATAACATGTGCATCTTATATATTTTATGTTACACAGCCTTGTTGGGTAAGAAACATTAGTCCTCAACAGATAACTTGTACATCTTATATATTTTATGTTACACAGCCTTGTTGGGTAAGAAACTTTAGTCCTCAACAGATAACATGTACATCTTATATATTTTATGTTATACAGCCTTGTTGGGCAAGAAACATTAGTCCTCAACAGATAACTCGTACATCTTATATATTTTATGTTATACAGCCTTGTTGGGTAAGAAACATTAGTCCTCAACAGATAACTCGTACATCTTATATATTTTATGTTATACAGCCTTGTTGGGTAATAAACTTAAGTCCTCAACAGATAACTCGTACAAC
>NW_013796863.1:0-573 GCF_000517525.1 Limulus polyphemus | reverse complement strand
ATGAACAATGAGGTGTAACTCTAGTTACGGAATTTATAACCCCCATACTCATATTTAGCGTTATTTGGTACAACAATTCCACGAACACTCAGGTTTAACTCTAGTTACCGAAATTGAAACCACCATACTCATCTTTAGCGTTATTTGGTACAACTAGGTGTAACTCTAGTTACTGAATGTGTAACCCCATACTCATCTTTAGCGTTATTTGGTACAACAACTACACGAACACCTAGGTGTAACTCTAGTTATTGAATTTATAACCACCATACTCATCTTTAGTCTTACTTGGTACAACTACTCCTTGAACACCTAGGTTTAACTCTATTTACAGAATTTATAACCACCATACTCATCTTTAGCCGTACTTGGTAAAACTACTCCATAAACACTTAGGTGTCACTCTAGTTACCGAATTTATAACCACCAAATTCATCTTTAGCCTTATTTGGTACAACTACTCCATGAACACTTAAGTATAACTCTTGTTACCGAATTTATAACCACCATACTCATCTTTAGCCTTACTTGGTACAACTACTCTACGATCACCTAGGTGTAACTCTAGTTACT
>NW_013796862.1:0-883 GCF_000517525.1 Limulus polyphemus | reverse complement strand
GTCACGTCGTCACTGATTCTAGATCTAGTTTCACGTCGTCACTGACTCTAGCTCAAGTGTCAAGTCGTCACTGACTCTAGCTCAAGTGTCACGTCGTCACTGATTCTAGATCTAGTGTCACGTCGTCACTGATTCTAGCTCAAGTGTCACGTCGTCACTGATTCTAGATCTAGTGTTATGTCGTCACTGATTCTAGCTCAAGCGTCACGTCGTCACTGATTCTAGATCTAGTGGGAATCAGTGACGACGTGACACTTGAGCTAGAATCAGTGACGACGTGACGCTTGAGCTAGAATCAGTGACGACATAATAGCTCAAGTGTCACGTCGTCACTGATTCTAGCTCAAGTGTCACGTCGTCACTGATTCTAGATCTAGTGTCACGTCGTCATTGATTCTAGATCTAGTTTCAGGTCGTCACTGATTCTAGATCTAGTTTCAGGTCGTCACTGATTCTAGCTCAAGTGTCACGTCGTCACTGATTCTAGATCTAGTGTCACGTCGTCACTGACTCTAGCTCAAGTGTCAAGTCGTCACTGACTCTAGCTCAAGTGTCACGTCGTCACTGACTCTAGCTCAAGTGTCAAGTCGTCACTGATTCTAACTCAAGTGTCAAGTCGTCACTGATTCTAGCTCAAGTGTCACGTCGTCATTGATTCTAGCTCAAGTGTCACGTTAGAGTTATGGAATATTCGATAAACTCTCAACCAGAATATATAACCGGAGAACCTTAGAAAATCCGTCAACCGGGATAATAAGTTTAGTATTTCAACATTTTGAAACATGAGCTATTTATAAATAACCTAAACTATATTTCTTGGTTACTCCGTAGTTCGTGCTACTTATCCTACACTAAAATACGGACTTCTTGTTGCTGGTTTGAA
>NW_013796861.1:0-574 GCF_000517525.1 Limulus polyphemus | reverse complement strand
AGATTTTGTCGACTTTCATAACTGTCTTTTAGGCCTCATAAACTTGATTTTATCGACTTTGATAATGGTCTTTTAATCCTTTCATACAATATATTTTAATAACTTTTAAAATGGTCTTTTTTATCCTTCTAAAACTAGATTTTTTCGACTTTGATAACGGTATTTTTAGCCCTTTTTCCACTTGATTTTGTTGACTTTGAAAACGGGTTTTTAGTTTTCTTTTATTAGATTTTGTCGACTTTCATAACGGTCTGTTTAGGGATTCATAGACTAGATTTTATCGATTTTGATAATGTACTTTTAAGCCTTTCTAACACTATATTTTAATATTTTTTTTAATGGTCTTTTTAATCCTTCTTAAACTAAAATTTTTCAACTTTGATAACGTTTTTTTAGCCCTTTTTACACTTGATTTTTTTTTACTTTGATAACAGGTTTTTAGTTTTACTTCCACTAAATTTTGTCGACTTTCATATCTGTCTTTTTAAGCCTTCTTATACTAGATTTTGTTTTACTTAGATAACCCCCTTTTTAGTCTTTCTTTCACTAGATTTTAATGACTTTCATAATTGTC
>NW_013796860.1:0-573 GCF_000517525.1 Limulus polyphemus | reverse complement strand
TGTCGAAACGTTGTTCATTTGCTGTTGTATTAAAGTTTTTCTTCATTACCCATTCAAGCCGTCTCCAGCCATTATTGTTCTCATTGTGTGTTCGACTTGAAGCGCTTTGACAATTACGAAATCCTGGTGAATAAGATTTCTTCTCAAATGATAAGCACTTCTTTTTTTCTAATCATCTATCATTCCAAGTAATATTTATTTGTTTATCAAATTTCTTTCACAAACTGATTTCCATGGAAACACGTATTGATACAACATTCGTGTGATATACGTTTTCTAAACCTAATACGCATATCTCGGCTATAATAAATATTCTATACCGACTCATTACTAGATGAGCTAAGTACGGTATTGTACAGTTACCTTACTGGGTATTTTAAGTTGTAATTAGATGCAATAGCCTGTTTCACACTTAATAAAAATATTTTTTCCTCGCACTACACTCCTTAAATGTATGTGTATATATGCTTGTAACTTTCATCTCGACATTTTGTATGATGCATATAATCTTGATAGGTGTAGTAACTCACGCCACCTAGCGTCCAATACTTGGTAAGTTCATCTCAACACCTT
>NW_013796859.1:0-572 GCF_000517525.1 Limulus polyphemus | reverse complement strand
AAATTATCTATTAATTTTAGAGTATCGTAGTTTATGTGTTCAGATAATTTATAAATTATTTATTAATTTTAGAGTATCGTAGTTTATGTGTTCAGGTAATTTATAAATTATCTATTAATTTTAGAGTATCGTAGTTTATGTGTTCAGGTAATTTATAAATTATCTATTAATTTTAGAGTATCGTAGTTTATGTGTTCAGATAATTTATAAATTATTTATTAATTTTAGAGTATCGTAATTTATGTGTTCAGGTAATTTATAAATTATCTATTAATTTTAGAGTATCGTAGTTTATGTGTTTAGATAATTTATAAATTATCTATGAATTTTAGAGTATCGTAGTTTATGTGTTCAGATAATTTATAAATTATCTATTAATTTTAGAGTATCGTAGTTTATGTGTTCAGATAATTTATAAATTATCTATTAATTTTAGAGTATCGTAGTTTATGTGTTCAGGTAATTTATAAATTATTTATTAATTTTAGAGTATCATAGTTTATGTGTTTAGGTAATTTATAAATTATCTATTCATTTTAGAGTATCGTAGTTTATGTGTTGAGGTAATTTAT
>NW_013796858.1:0-572 GCF_000517525.1 Limulus polyphemus | reverse complement strand
GTCCATTGATAGAAAATAATTATATATTTAACGTCTATAGATAGAAAATAATTATATATTTAACGTCCATAGATAGAAAATAATTATATATTTAACGTCCATAAATAGAAAATAATTATATATTTAACGTCCATAAATAGAAAATAATTATATATTTAACGTCCATTGATAGAAAATAATTATATATTTAACGTCCATAAATAGAAAATAATTATATATTTAACGTCCATAGATAGAAAATAATTATATATTTAACGTCCATAAATAGAAAATAATTATATGTTTAACGTCCATTGATAGAAAATAATTATATATTTAACGTCTATAGATAGAAAATAATTATATATTTAACGTCCATAGATAGAAAATAATTATATATTTAACGTCCATAAATAGAAAATGATTATATGTTTAACGTCCATTGATAGAAAATAATTATATATTTAACGTCTATAGATAGAAAATAATTATATATTTAACGTCTATAGATAGAAAATAATTATATATTTAACGTCCATAAATAGAAAATAATTATATGTTTAACGTCCATTGATAGAAAATAATTATATATT
>NW_013796857.1:0-574 GCF_000517525.1 Limulus polyphemus | reverse complement strand
AGGTAGCCCCTTCCAGACCCCACAGCTAAACCCTAATACAGACATCTTCAGCCCTGTTAGAAGTCACATTACAGACATGAGTGTCAGCAATAGGGGTGGTGTAGTAAGAAGGAAGCCACAGGAATTCGATGGGAAGACACCAGGGGAAGCATATAGAGCACAATTTGAGCTCCTGGCAGAAATGAATGGATGGACAGAGTAGCATAAAGCAGTGCACCTGGCAACAAGCCTGAAGGGAAAACCACTGGAAATACTTGGACAATTGTCAGCAGATGACAGGCACAACTATAGGGTGCTGGTAGCTGCTCTAGAGCTCAGGTATGGAACTCAAAATCAGTCTGAAGTCTACAGGGCTAGGTTTAGGACGAGAGTCCGCGCTAAAGGGGAGAGCATGCAAGAGCTGGCACAGGACATGAAAAGTATGGCACACAAGGCCTACCCAACTGCACCACCCGATATCCTCAAGTTGTTGCTGAGGGAGCAGTTTGCAGATGCTTTGGACAGTCCACAACTGAAGATACAAGTAAATCAAGCACACCCCTCTACCATGCAGGATACAATGGCCAGATCTCTT
>NW_013796856.1:0-1002 GCF_000517525.1 Limulus polyphemus | reverse complement strand
CTTGATGTCGTTGTTGTTATGATGACAGTACATGTCAACTTGATGTCATAGATGCGATGACACACTACAGGTTAACTTGATGTCATAGTTGTGATGACATACTACAGGTCAATTTGATGTCATAGTTGTGATGACACAGTAGAGGTCAACTCGATGTCATAGTTGTGGTGACACAGTGAAGGTCAACTTGATGTCATAGTAGTGATGACACACGACAGGTCAACTTGATGTCATAATTGTAATGATACAGTACAGGTCAACTCGATGTCATAGTTGTGGTGACACAGTACAGGTCAACTTGATGTCATAGTTGTGATGACAATGCACAGATCAACTCGATGTCATAGTTGTGAGTCTTCACAACACCGACATCAAGTTGACCTGTACTGTGTCACCACAATTATTACATCGAGTTGACCTGTACTGTGTCAAATACATGTCAACATGATGTCATAGTTCTAATGAAACACTACAGGTCAACTTGATGTCATAGTTGTAATGACAAAGTACAGGTCAACTTGATGTCGTTGTTGTTGTGATGACACTACATGTAGATTGATGTCATAGTTGTGATGACATACTACAGGTCAACTTGATGTCATAGTTTTGATGACATACTACAGGTCAACTCGATGTCATAGTTGTGGTGACACAGTACAGGTCAACTTGATGTCATAGTAGTGATGACACACTACAGAACAACTTGATGTCATAGTTGTGATGACACACTACCGGTCAACTTGATGTCATAGTTGTGGGGACACAGTACAGGTCAACTTGATGTCATAGTAGTGATGACACACGACAGGTCAACTTGATGTCATAGTAGTGATGACACACTACAGAACAACTTGATGTCATAGTTGTGATGACAAAGTACAGGTCAACTTGATGTCGTTGTTGTTGTGATGACAGTACATGTCAACTTGATGTCATAGATGCGATGACACACTACAGGTCAACTTGATGTCATAGTTGTGATGACATACTACAGGTCAATTT
>NW_013796855.1:0-574 GCF_000517525.1 Limulus polyphemus | reverse complement strand
TTTTATCACCACCGACTTTAAAAAAAATAGTAGACAGAAAATAAACTGGAAAAATATCAGGGACATCGTGTTTTATCACCACCGACTTTTACAAAAAATAGTAGACAGAAAATAAATTTACTCGGGTACTTTGATATCCTCCGATTGACAATACACATGCTTACTTGTTTTCGACTCTACTAACTCGCAATCACTTGTGTGGAGTTAAAACAGTTTTCAATCTCCCACTTTAGACCCCTGGTGGTTCAGTGGGAGTTCAATTGTCTTATAACGATAAAGAAACTGGATTCGATACCCGCGGTTTGGCAGAGCACAGATAGCTTTGTGCTTTACAGCAAACAAACAAACAAACACTTTTGTAAGATCCACAATCGTTGGACTTTCCAAATATATCTTCCTACAAACATGTTGTGTATGTGTTTATGCAATCGCTAACATAGAACAGATGGTGTTTTATATTTAACTTACAACAGATAGCCAAGTTATATGGCGTAGCATTAAAATATATCAGCTGAGTAAACTCCGTTTTTTCTAGCAATTACTAACTCAGGTGGATATAAACAATAAATATATC
>NW_013796854.1:0-572 GCF_000517525.1 Limulus polyphemus | reverse complement strand
TTTCATAGTTGACTTGTGTCTTCTCTGTTCTCTGTTGTCTGTTGTTTTTTGGCGCGATGCCCTGCTGTTTTTATAGGCGAGACACATCTTCTAGAACCTTCGAATAATAACGGATACGGAAATGGATATATTGTTGATTCTTTGCGTTCACGAATATTCTATAATCTTGGAGAATTGGCTGGAGTTTCGCCATACGTAACTAACACGGTAAGCTAGACAAGCCCTCAAATATAAACTTATTCGAAACAAACGTTGACATTAAAATAAATATATAACAAATTCGTTATACGCAACACATTCAGATACTACAAGTCACGCCTATTTCTAAATACAAATTCAATCCAAACAACGTTTATATTAAAAATAAATACATAATAATAAATTCGTTACAATGCCTTCTATGTTTTATTTATATTTCAGCGCAACTTCAACACATTGAGTTTCAAGACATTCTTCTTTTGCCTTACTGCACTTAGATCTTATCTTTTTTTGATTTTATTATAGTTTTTATTATTTGCTTTTTCTTGTCTTCTTAGTTCCGTCAGATCAAGTATTTCATTTGCCATCCACTT
>NW_013796853.1:0-734 GCF_000517525.1 Limulus polyphemus | reverse complement strand
TGAAAGGTTTGGATATTAAATATTTTAGATTGTTTTATATCTATGAATGCACTATAATAGGCCTATATGTAGGCTAAATGGGCAGGACATAATTTGTTAGCAAGTGGCTGTCTGAACAGTACAGTAGTAACACGCTGGACTCCCGATCGAGATGCACACAATATGTTAAATAGGCTATATTAAAAATCGCAATTTTGATTTTATAATATTAGGTTATCTGTACAGAAATATTTATAAAAAATTTTTGTTGATATTTGAATTATAATAGGCCTATATATCATGATAGTTTTGTTTACTGCTTTTTGTAAAATAATAACAAACCTGAGCACGAACAATACCTTTAAATTAAATTATTAATCTGTAATTAATTATATTTACATTAAAATCAGAGGCAGTTTTTCTTAATGACTCATTATGATTAATAACTCTATCAGCCGCCTGCTCAAACACCTTTGTTGACACAGTTCCTCTATCAGTTTTTCTAATATACGTGCGAACCATAATTGCAATTGATCTGTAAAAAAATGTAATTCATTAATATTTCATGTGCATTACACCTTTTTCATGAACTTTGGGGCATGTTGTTACATGCTGTAACAACATGCCCCGATATATATATCGACATGGGGTATAACAATGTCTCCATACTAATTCATCGTCAAACAACATAACTCAATGTTATCGTATATTAAGAGGTATTAACTATCGAAGTCCACAACTAACAAGAACAGTAT
>NW_013796852.1:0-731 GCF_000517525.1 Limulus polyphemus | reverse complement strand
TTCATGGAGTAGTTGTACTTTAGCCTTACTTGGCCTAGGTGTAACTCCAGTTACAGAATTTTTAACCCCTATACTAATTATTAGCGTTATTTGGTACAACAACTCCACGAACACCTAGGTGTAACTCTAGTTATAGAATTTATAACCACCATAATCATTTTTCGTGGAGTTGTTGTACAAAGTAAGGCTAAAGATGAGTATGGTGGTTATAAATTCGGTAACTAGAGTTACACCTACGTGTTCGTGGAGTTGTTGTACCAAATAACGCTAAAGATGAGTATGGGGTTACAAGTTCGGTAACTAGAGTTACACCTAGGTGTTCATGGAGTAGTTGTACTAAGTAAGGCTAAAGATAAGTATAGTGGTTATAAGTTCGGAAACTAGAGTTACACTTAGGTGTTCATGGAGTAGTTGTACCAAGTAAGGCTAAAGATGAGTATGGGGTTACAAGTTCGGTAACTAGAGTTACACCTAGGTGTTCATGGAGTAGTTGTACCAAGTAAGGCTAAAGATGAGTATAGTGGTTATAAATTCGGAAACTAGAGTTACACTTAGGTGTTCATGGAGTAGTTGTACCAAGTAAGGCTAAAGATGAGTATGATGGTTATAAATTCGGTAACTATAGTTACACCTAGGAATTATGGAGTAGTTGTACCAAGTAAGGCTAAAAATGAGTATGGTACTTATGTATTCGGTGACTATAGTTACACCTAGGTTTTAATGGAGTATTT
>NW_013796851.1:0-570 GCF_000517525.1 Limulus polyphemus | reverse complement strand
CATCATTTGACCAAAAAAGGCCAGAAGTTTGATGGATAGTTTCTTGATAGCATGCTTTCAATACATTGAAAGAAAAATTGGCCTCAGTTCCACTTTTAAAGCTTTCAGATCCCCCACTGCTCTACATACTGGATTGTGATGCTAGTAACGTCGGAATTGGAGGAGTGTTGTCTCAGAAAGTGGGTGAAAACGAACATGTGGTGGCCTACTTCAGTAGAGTTTTGAGTAGACCAGAGAGGAACTACTGCGTAACACGGAGGGAACTCCTTGCTATAGTAAAGAATCTGACATATTTCCATCTTTACCTCTATGGTGCCAGGTTTACCATTAGGACAGACCATTCTGCATTACGCTGGTTAAGATCATTAAAGAACCCAGAGGGACAACTGGCACGTTGAATCGGAAAAATAGTTCAGTATAATTATGATATTGAATATAGAGAAGGAAAATCTCATGGAAATGCAGATGGACTAAGCCGAGGACCCTGCAAACATTTCTGCAGACCTTGCTGCAAAAGAGATGTTGAACTAACCAGGTGTCATCAAGCTGAAGTTAAAGTGACTGAAGAAG
>NW_013796850.1:0-572 GCF_000517525.1 Limulus polyphemus | reverse complement strand
TAGCTGAAGTTACAGTTGTAGCTTCCTGATTTGGTATTGCATGTGCCTCAGGCCACTTGGTGAAATAATCCATCACCACACACATGTATCTGTTTCCAGTACGAGTTTGGGGCAAAGGACCAGCAATTTCAAAAGCTACTCTTTCCATTGGTGTGCCAATTTGATATAACTTCATTGAAGCATGTCACTTATGCTTGGGTTCCCTTTTAGCACAACATATACTGTAGGTCCTGCACCATTCTTCCACATTTTGCCTCATACCTACCCAGTACAATCTCTGTCATAGGTGACTCAATGTCTTCTTAACTCCGAGATGTCCTCCTGTTAAACTATCATGGGATTGATGCAGCACAACTTCTCGTAACTTTCTCGGTAAAACTGTTTGCCAGGTCGTCACTTTCTCATCTGCAGTTTCCAATCTCTGGAGAAGAATTCCACCTTCGAGCTTCAACTGGTCCCATTGTGCCGATTAGTTCTTTGTCACAGGGCGTCTACAAACTGATCTCTCAGCAACAACTTGAGGAGATCGACTGGTGCAGTTAGGTAGGCCTTAGTGTGACATACTTTCCAAG
>NW_013796849.1:0-572 GCF_000517525.1 Limulus polyphemus | reverse complement strand
AATAAATGGAGACTGTACTGAACTATTATTAACAACCTTTACTTAAAACACAATAGAATTAAGTTATCTCACTAGCATATATTTGCACAACAAACATGTCTTTATGCTCGTCCAATAACTACCAATTTAAATCCCTTTGTGTTCATTCCAGAATGAAAGGTGCATAATTTATGTTTATTTCATAATTTTTTATGGTGGTTGCGAGATTGTTCAAATTTTCCGGACCCGAACAGAAATTGATCACTGAAGACAATATATAAAATATAAAGTTTTCTCTTAGGAAACGTTTGATAACTATTTGAACATTATAAAAATTTCGCATATGAAAGTTCAAAATTTTCTGATGCACAAAAATATTTTTAATGTTAAGATGAAAATTACTTTGTCTGACAGATAGGCAAGATGTGAAAACATTGCCCGCCCAATTTGTATATAAGAGCAGTGTTATTATTTTCTCCTTTTACTAGCGTTTTTCTGAGAAAATAACAAAAGGAAACCACTACTCAGGAGAATTACTTCTACATTTCATAATAGTTTCGGTTACCGTCGCTAGAAGGCAGCACATAATGTTT
>NW_013796848.1:0-573 GCF_000517525.1 Limulus polyphemus | reverse complement strand
TTAAAGCTTGAAGTTGGTATTCTTGTACAGAGATGGGAAACTACCAATGGGAAAGTGACGACTTGGCAAACAGTTATACCGAGGAAGTTACGGGAAGTTGTGTGGCGTCAATCCCATGATAGTTTAACAGGAGAACATCTCGGAATCAAGAAGACATTGAGTCACATACGACAAAGATTTTATTGGATAGGTATGAGGCGAGATGTGGAAGAATGGTGCCGGACATGCAGTACATGTAGTGCTAAAAGGGGACCCAAGCATAAGGGATGCCCAAATGATGAAGAGTTGAAAGTGTTATCGGAAAGGATGGATGCTATTCACCATCAAGTACGTTCAAACTTGAAGACATCTACTGATTCGATGAAGTTAACTTATGATAGGAGATCTACTGAAGTCAGCTTTGAACCAGGAGACAAGGTGTGGTTGTATAATCCCAGGAAGACCAAAGGGAAGTCTCCTAAGTTGTCTTCTCCATGGGAAGGCCCATATGACATAGTGGATCGTCTCTCAGACGTGACTTTCCGGATAAAATGTGGTCGGCGAGGTAAGCCAAAAGTGATGCCTGCCAATAGA
>NW_013796847.1:0-442 GCF_000517525.1 Limulus polyphemus | reverse complement strand
AAGGCTGTTGGAACTGTGGGGAGCAAGGACATCTGAGGAGCCAGTGTAAGAAAAATACCACCAAAAAGTCAGCTTCGGGAAACCAGTAGTGGTTGGTGCTAAGGGACGCCCACCAACCTCCATCGTGAAAGTCCCAACAGCTAAGTGTAAAATGGCAAGTACACATAGTATCTACGTGACAGGGAAGCTGGAAGGCCAAAGGTGCAACTTTGTCATAGATTCTGCATCTCAGCAGACCATTGTGAGCATCAAGGTGCTGGATAACAAAGGAGTACCAGAAGCTGTACAGAAGCTCTGTGGTGTGACAGGACATTCTGCAAGGTTGTGGGGACCAGTGTGGGTAACTATCGAGCTCATGGGCATGAAAAACAGACAGAAAGTATACTTGGCTGACATTGAAGACCAATGCATATTAGGATTGGACTATCTACTACCGAGGAAG
>NW_013796846.1:0-573 GCF_000517525.1 Limulus polyphemus | reverse complement strand
GTTTCACATGTATTAATTAATTAGTTTATAATTGTTACTCTCAAGTTGTTCCACATGTATTAATTAATTAGTTTCTAATCCTTACTCTCAAGTTGTTACACATGTATTAATTAATTAGTTTCTAATCCTTACTCTCAAGTTGTTCCACATGTATTAATTAATTAGTTTCTAATTTTTACTCTCAAGTTGTTCCACATGTATTAATCAATTAGTTTCTAATTCTTACTCTTAAGTTGTTCCACATGTATCAATTTATTAGTTTCTAATTCTTACTCTCAAGTTGTTCCACGGGTATTAACTTATTAGTTTATAATTCTTACTCTCAAGTTGTTCCACAGGTATTAATTTATTAGTTTATAATTCTTACTCTCAAGTTGTTCCACATCTATTTTTACTATTTTCTAATTCTTTCTCTCAAGTTATTCCAGAAGTATTTTCCTTAGTTTCTAATTCTTACTATTAAGTTGTTCCACATGTATTAATTAATTAGTTTCTAACTGTTACTCTCAAGTTGTTCCACGTGTATTAATTAATTATTTCTAATCCTTACTCTCAAGTTGTTCCACATGTATT
>NW_013796845.1:0-573 GCF_000517525.1 Limulus polyphemus | reverse complement strand
ACAGTACATTATGCAAGGTTGTGGGGACCAGTGTGGGTAACTATTGAGCTCATGGGCATGAAGGACAGACACAAAGTATACTTGATTGACATTGAAAACCAATGCATACTAGGGTTGGACTACTTACTACCGAGGAAATATGTAGTTAATTTTGATAAAATGAGGTTTGGGAACAACAAAGGCCCAATTCTGGTAAGTGTTGCTGCTTCTGTTGATTTGCATGTCACAGTACTTAAATCAACTACAGAGAAAATAATTTGGGGTAGAATAAAAGAACATCCCCAAGGAACCCCGATGCTTGTGGAGCAGTGGAAGACCCATCCAGGCCAGTGGACGTGAAAATTAGAAGGTCACTTCTGGCAGGTCATCAAGTAATACCCATAACGGTGGCTAATTTCTCTAAATGTGAGCAGACACTTGAGGAAGGGGCATTGTTATGTGTGTGTGTGCTAGGTGATAGAGCCAGTCAATGTTAAGGCAAGAAAGACAACCATAAAGAAATGCCATCCTCTTCCAGAACATTTAACTGACCTCTGTAAGAAGAGCATAGCCCCTTTTGTCATCATCACAGGC
>NW_013796844.1:0-573 GCF_000517525.1 Limulus polyphemus | reverse complement strand
GTTGCAGCGAGCGAAAAAATGGTCATCTGATGGTGCCATATCTGGAGAATATGGTGGGTGAGGGAGAACTTCCCAATGCAATTCCATAATCATGTGTTGCGTCAAACGTGCCACCACATGTTGACGTGCATTGAAATGGTGAAGAAGAACACCTTTCCGATTGACGAGTGAAGGGCGGTTCTGATGAGGAGCTTGATTTAAACGTTCCAGTTGCTGATTATAGATATCTGCATTGACATTTCGCTGTGGATTGAGGAGTTCGAAATGAGTTACTCCTTTGATGTCCCACTTTCTGCGGATGGAGTCCAGGTTTTGGAGTTGGATGTGGTTTTTGTCTAGGACTGAACCATTGTTTTTGGTGTTTAATATACGCATTTTTCATCACTGGTGACAATTCTGTCCAAAAATGGTTCACGCGCATTATGCGCCAGAAAAGATGAAGCAACATTCACACGTTGGAAACGATGATCATCGGAGAGTTCGTGAGGTACCCAAACACCTTCTTTATGGAGTTTTCCCATATTCCTTAGATGTTTACGTATTGTTTCATGAGAGACATGCAATTTCAGAGCC
>NW_013796843.1:0-574 GCF_000517525.1 Limulus polyphemus | reverse complement strand
ACATTGAGTCACCTACGACAAAGATTGTATTGGATAGGTAGGAGGCGAGATGTGGAAGAATGGTGCCGGACATGCAGTACATGTAGTGCTAAAAGGGGACCCAAGCATAAGGGATGCCCACCTTATGAAGAGTTGTCTATGAATATGTCAGAGTTTGTGGAAGTGTTATTGGAAAGGATGGATGATATCCACCATCAAGTGCGTTCAAACTTGAAAACGTCTGCTGATTCGATGAAGTTAACTTATGATAAGAAATCTACTAAAGTCAGCTTTGTACCAGGAGACAAGGTATGGTTATATAATCCCAGGAAGACCAAAGGGAAGTCTCCTAAGTTGTCTTCTCCATGGGAAGGCCCATATGACATAGTGGATCGTCTCTCAGACGTGACTTTCCGGATAAAATGTGGTCGGCGAGGTAAGCCAAAAGTGGTGCATGCCAACAGGCTTTGGGGTTATCGCGGTCCAGGATATTTCAGTTGGAACAAAGTAAAAAACAGAACAACTGACGCTGCTGAAGACATGCCACCTGAAGAAGCCACTGTCAAAGAAGAAACTCTACTCAGCTTTGAGAAGG
>NW_013796842.1:0-573 GCF_000517525.1 Limulus polyphemus | reverse complement strand
TTACCAATATTACACTTTATTGTCATGGTTCTACCGATGATATTACCAATATTACACTTTATTTTCATACTTCTACTGATAATATTACCAATATTACACTTTATTGTCATAGTTCTACCGATAATATAACCAATATTACACTTTATTGTCATACTTCTACTGATAACATTACCAATATTACACTTTATTGTCACGGTTCTACTGATAATATTACCAATATTACACTTTATTGTCGTACTTCTACTGATAACATTACCAATATTACACTTTATTGTCATACTTCTACTGATAACACTACCAATATTACACTTTATTGTCATACTTCTACTGATAATATTGTTACGTCTCCGTTTGTTAATTAACTTTCCGTAACTTCGTTCCGACGAAACTTTAGCGACACAAGTTCTTACTTAATAAAACTGGTTTATTCTTTTCGAATATAACTTTACGATACACGTAATTTCAACAATCGCGCTAAAACAAACGCTATATCAACGAACGTCAATAATACTCTCTGACTGCAGATCAATTACTCACTGTCTACACACACATTCTCTGTCACGTTGTCACCCT
>NW_013796841.1:0-1028 GCF_000517525.1 Limulus polyphemus | reverse complement strand
AAGTTGTTCGACTTTTTTCATCTAAAAAAAGCGACATTAATTTATTGACGACCTAATATTTTAACTTAGTGTTTTATCTTTATAATGTAAAACAGTATCTTCACTTTTATAAATAGATTGAAGAATATCATGCTGGAAAAGTATTTTGTTTTCCTGACCTATTATAAAGTTTAAATTAGTGATGATATTTTGGATTATTATTTGATACTGTTTTATGTTACTATTTCATGAAACACTATGGATTATGGAAACGAATCAGGAAGAAGTGGTGTGCTTTGGACATGACAGACACAAGACAGACCATTTTGTAAATGAAACCACGCTCCATCTCTGTATAAGATTTGACAAAAATAATTTTACATGCAAATGTTTTGGAGGACTAAATATGGTTGGTACTGTATCGCTACACAGGCCACAATCTTGTCATTTTTTTAAGTAGTTCGTCTGTAAAATATGTGCAGGAAATTATTTTATGAATTAATGGTTTTTCTGCATATTCACATCCACAAAGGACACCTCTCAGGTGATTTTTCTCTGCTTGGAAACCTTTAAATAACGTGATTGTAATCACTTCACATTATCAATATACGTTCGTTTGAATATGATTCTCAATTCCAGTTTGAATTCATCTTACTCTTCTGCTTTCTGTATGCCTCAAGTTGAACTATTTCGTTTACATATTAGATAATTAAAGTATTTTTGAGTTTCAGACAGTTTATGTTATTAGAGCAAATTTCTATGATTTTATGTGTTTCTTATTTCAGTATAGTATCATTATTTCTTTATTATTATTGCAAAACACTACTGGCCACTTACACAGGCCTGCGATGGTTTTATTGTCTTGAAATTTGTTCATGTTCTACGGTAATTCCTGTACGCTGAATCCGAAAATGATATCCACTTTTCTCCATCACGTACAGATTTCTCAAAAAACGTCACATCGCAATACATAAAAGAAAGACCACAAGATGTAGTTTTGAGACTAAAAGGTGTATACTTCACAAAACAAATCAGGATGAATGAGGATG
>NW_013796840.1:0-1021 GCF_000517525.1 Limulus polyphemus | reverse complement strand
GAGAGAGAGAGAGAGAGGAAGAAATATATTATAACTTATACTGAAATAAAATTTTGTTTGGAATTAAGCACAAAGTTACACAATGGGCTATCTGTGCTCTGCCCACCACGGGTATCAAAACCCGGTTTCTAGCGTTGTAAGTCCGCAGACATACCGCTGTGCCACTTTAAAGAATATTCTCAATCCTTGCCCCCTTGTGGCACAGTGGTAAATCTCCGGACTTATAACTCTAGAAACCGGGTTTTGATACCCGTGGGGGTGGGGGTAATAGTCCATTGTGTAGCTTTGTGCTACAAACAAACAACCTTACTCCTTCTTGAAATCAAGGCGCATAAGAGAAATTTGAAAATAATTCAAAATGTATTTCTGTGTCTAACTTTAATACCTAGAAAAGTTCTACAGTAGAGATTTTTAATAAATTAAAATGGTGACGTTTCAATCCAGAGGAGCGCCATCTTTAATCAACGCGTGGTTAAAAACAATAACAAATTTATTGTTTGCTGTTAACCATAGATTGACTGGAGATTACTCCGTCATATGGGCTGAAACGTCGCAGCTTTAACTGCTTAAAATAATTCCACTGTAAAGCTGTTTAGAATATTAAATTTAATCGCCTAGTGGGATTCACATCTCTTGGTATTCCTGTGTTTGTTCTATCAGATCTTATTTTTAAAAGTTACGACAAAGCATTAGAGACCAATGACCTTAAATTTCTGTCGATAATCATGAAAGTTGCCGATTTTATTTTCACGTTCCTCTTAATTGATCCATTTCGAATTCAAAAATTAGAGACATGTAAAATGGCATTAAGCCTTTTAAATTGTCTCCCACAAATTATCAGGAATATGGATAAACTTGACGTTTTTTTATCTTAGTGTTTATTTAAACATATAACAACAATATTGATACTCGAAATAAACGACTTTATAACACCAGAATGTTGTTATTATTTAATTAGACACTCAACGTTTCACTTTACAGCTTCTAAAACGTTTCTAATAACCGAAGAAACTGTAAAGCG
>NW_013796839.1:0-569 GCF_000517525.1 Limulus polyphemus | reverse complement strand
GCTCTATATGCTTCCCACGGTGCTTTCCCATCATATTCCTGTGGCTTCCTTCGTACTGGATCACTCCTATTACTGACATTCATATCTGGGATGCGACTTCTAACGGGACTGAATATATCTGCATTAGGGTTTAGCTGCAGGGTCTGGATAGGGCTTGTCATTGTCTGAGGCTGGTTAAGTCGATGGTCAATGTATCCTTCTTGTGTAAAAGACAACAGATCATCCTTTAACGTATCTAATTCGCTTTTAAATTTACTAATGTTTTCCATTTGTACTTCTTGCCACTGTTGTTGACTTTCCTGTAGTTGCTGCTGACTTTCCTGCAACTGTTGGATACTTCCTTCCTGTTTCCTTTCTTGTTCTGTTGCCACTGTTGTCGTCTCTCTTCTTGTTTCTTTTCTCGTTCTTCCTGTTTCTTTTCTTTTTCCTCCAACAACTGCTGTAATTTCTCTTCTTGTTTATTTTCGTTCTCCTCCAACCACTGCTGTAATCTCTCTTGTTTATTTTGTTGTTCGAGTTGCCACTGTTGCAGGTTTTCTTGCCACTGCTGTTGTCTCTCTTCTTGTTTC
>NW_013796838.1:0-1982 GCF_000517525.1 Limulus polyphemus | reverse complement strand
TATCAACAGTTTTGTTCAAAATATCATCAAGCATATGATGATGATCTGTAATAACTTCATGGATGATTTGACGGAAAAAGCAATGAGAATTTGACAAACACGAAAAGTTTGTTTGGTGAACACTACTTTTATTAAAAGCATGATTTATACAATGGGAATCATATTTTGAGCTATCACAACTACAACGTGATGCTTCTTTATTCAAATGATATTTCACAAGTTGATTCACAACCAGCATTTTGTTTCTGTACACATCCCTTATATCTAAATTGATTGTATCAATGATAGAAACCAGACGATCAAACGAATCATTCACTAAAATCCCAGTTGCATAGTCCACAGCAGTCAAAGCTTTCATATAATTGAAAGTCAAAGCATTTACCAATTTAAATAACGTTCTCCTACAACTAGTTTCACTAACATTTTCCACATACGATCTGTACATCAATTCTGGAATCCTTTTCCGGGTGATTTTTGCAATCGATGCACTTCCGATTTCAACGTTAAGTTCACCCCATGAAAGTAGTTACATATTTGATAGAGACAAGATGAATCTGACTGCAGCTGACATAATGGAAGTATCATATTTTACAATTGACCTTTTTACTTTACCAAGTTTAGCCCGGATGTCAACGTGCTGTAATACTTCCGCCACAAAGACACATTGCCAGATGAGAAACCACCACGAAGGAAAATGTACATGACTATTTTGAGACAAGTAGAGGCCTTGGTCGCCTCTTCCAATGTGTCGATGGCTTTGTTTTTACAAAAAAAAATTGAATCTCCACTCAATGTCTTCTGCATTCTGCAAATGTCATGCCCATTTTCTAAGAAGTGAAGTTCGACAAGGAACACCTGGTAAAGAAATATCAATAAAAGATATTCCATATTACAAGCAGATGGTTTCCTTTGTGTCAGTAGTGATTGCAAACATTTGCAAAATTATTTTCCTAGCAGATCCAAATCAACTTATGGACATGCTTATCGATTACCAAATGCATTGTTAAGAGTGATATGATGTCCAGCTTAAAACTTTTTAATAATGTGAAGAATTCATAGAAAATGCTGCCTGTAGTTCACTCAGTTTTTGAATCTCGTACATCTGTGGCTTGCATGAGCAAGTCTTGATTCCCTAAAATGAAACACAAAATGGGTCAAAAGCCTGATTCAAAGTTACAGAATACAAGAAGATTAGAAACACAAATGAATTATGTTGAGCTTCCAGATTCTGTGATTGGATTGCAAAAGCGTAGAAGAGAAGTGTGGTATGTGGAAAATGCTTCAGGTGTGACTGAAATCATGGCTATTTAAGCCGAAAAAAGAGGATAATTGGTTAAACGTTTTTGCACTGATTCTCTCATAACGTAACGGAGCTAAATCAGGGGTCTTCCTGAACCTATTAAAATTCTACCAATATTCTGACAAGATTTGGATCTTCCTTTGATTTATTTCTAAAAAAACTGCCAAAATGGCACCATTAACATGTAATTGCAAACGAGCCAATTAAACAAACATTAACAACTAACTTTTAATAAATACAAGAGATATACTTTACTAGTAGCCACAAACAATTACTAAATAAAAATGGAGAAGATACATATAAATATAATACTTGTTTGTTAACACGTAATGCATACCTCAGGAGTAAAATTTGTTTCTCAGTCCCACGTGAGTAAATTGAGTGGTGAGGGTTGAGAACCTCATATCACATTACAGATTATGTATGCACATTGTACCACAGTGTTTCTTTGTTAATATTCTGTGGAGAATTAAAAGGTGGCAACTTTTTCAATATTCTTACATGAAAATTCTATTCCTATCAATAAACATTGGTTTTTGTGTACTAAAATATTTAATTCAATGTTGATAGAAATGTTATTATTGAAGTAAAGTCAACAAAATCCGAGCAGTATACTAGCTACGTTATAAAATTGTGTTGTTAGCACATCTTTTTTTCAAGTAATTTTAGTTAAATACATAAG
>NW_013796837.1:0-573 GCF_000517525.1 Limulus polyphemus | reverse complement strand
CTTATATCTCTGTAAACTGTGTTTAATATAACAGAATATAGAATGAACTAGTTGTTCGGACATCAACTATTAAACGATATTGTTTTATTTTATATTTATTTATATATTTATATATATATATTTATATATTTTTATTTTATATTTATACATCGTACACGGTGCCGTTGAAAATAAAATCAGCAGAATTATTTCGTTTTATGTGATTAAATAGCGCGTTAATCTAGAAAGATAAAGAACAGATTGTTTACATAGAAAATATAAATCAACTTAGAGTAGCATTTAATTAAGTGGCTCTGTGATATTTATTATTAGTTTTAATGGTACATTTTAACTGCAAATCAATTTTAATGCATTCATAAAGTACTTTAAATTTCAATACGGAACGTTTCTTTATTAGGTAATGGCCCGGCAAGGTCGCGGGTTCGAATCCTCGTCCCACCAAACATGCTCGCCCTTTCAGCTGTTGGGCGTTATGATGTCACGGTCAATCCCCAGTATTCGTTGATAAAAGAGTAGCCCAAGAGTTTTCGGTGGGTGATTATTACCAGATGCCTTTTCTCTAGTCTTTCACTG
>NW_013796836.1:0-574 GCF_000517525.1 Limulus polyphemus | reverse complement strand
CTCTGAAGTGTGAATAGAACTAAACAGATTTATCTGTCTCTGAAGTGTGAATAGAATTAAACAGATTTATCTGTCTCTGAAGTGTGAATAGAACTAAACAGATTTATCTGTCTCTGAAGTGTGAATAGAACTAAACAGATTTATCTGTCTCTGAAGTGTGAATAGAACTAAACAGATTTATCTGTCCCTGAAGTGTGAATAGAACTAAACAGATTTATCTGTCCCTGAAGTGTGAATAGAACTAAACAGACTTATCTTTGACTGAAACGTTGAAAGAATGAATAAAGCTGATCAGAAATCTTTATATGGAGAGTGACTGGAGCTAAAAACAGAATTTTTGTAATACACAACATACTGAAAATTACTTAAATAAAATTTAGATTAAGTATTATTATGTATATTGCTTTGAGTTCCTAATTTGCATGTACATTTGAATCTGTCTTTGAACACAAAATCAGTAGTTATTTGTTATAAAGTTTAAAACCTTTAGTATATGTTCAATTATTGCGACAGTAAATAAAACTAATAGTTTCACTTCTACACATCATGTCACTGACTTGAACTTTACTTTATT
>NW_013796835.1:0-573 GCF_000517525.1 Limulus polyphemus | reverse complement strand
CGGAATTACAACGCTAGAAACCGGGTTTCGATACCCATGGCGGGCAGAGCACAGATAGCCCATTGTGTAGCTTTGTGCGTAACTACAAACAACAACGAAAGAGAAAAAATCTTAGACCTACGGAACATCGTAAAGAACCCTCGCATATTTTTGTACGTGATCTGAAAACAATGTCATGCATACACTAAATAATACTGGGCTTAACAGAAGATGGATTAAGGTAATAGTAATGTAAGTATCTATCACTATGAGTTAACTTCCAGTATAGGCAGCAGTTTATCATTCAGTTTACTAAGAAGAATGTTTAGGAACGAAAGACTGTTGAGGGTTTTCTGTTTCCATCGCAAAATTGATTTTATCTATAGAATTTAAATACTGTAGGAAGGCTTATAGCTTTTTGTATCCTAAAGTCAGTCAGCCCTATTTTGTCACAATGCGGATCAATAGAACATTTTTCATCAGCATATTATCGTTTTCTCTAGTCACCTATTATACAACTACAACTGTAGCGCACTTTATTAAGATTACAATTAATAAACTATCGTCTCAAGTGGACGAAATATATATTAGACG
>NW_013796834.1:0-573 GCF_000517525.1 Limulus polyphemus | reverse complement strand
ATCCCAGATATGAATGTCAGCAATAGGGATATCTAATAAGAAAGAAACCACAGGAATTCGATGGGAAGGCACCGTGCAAAGCATATGAAGCACAATTTGAGCTACTGGCAGAGATGAATGGATGGACAAAGAAGCAGAAAGCAGTATATCTGGCAACGAGCTTGAAGGGACAACCACTGGAAATACTTGGATAGTTGTCAGCAGACGACAGGCAAAACTATAGAGCACTGGTAGCGGCTCTAGAACTCAGGTATGGAACTCAAAATCAGGCCAAAATCTACAGGGCTAGGTTTAGGACGAGAGTTCGTGCTAAATGGGAGAGCCTGCAAGAGCTGGCACAGGACTTGGAAAGTATGGCACACAAGGCCTACCCAACTGCACCACCCAATCTCCTCAAGTTGTTCCTGAGAGATCAGTTTGTAGATGCCTTGGACAGTTCACAACTGAAGATATAAGTGAAGCAGGCACACCCCTCTACTATGCAGGATGCAATGGCCAGAGCTCTTGAATTTGAATCCTACGTTAAGTCCAACACAGAGGTACCAAGGTTGGTACAGTCATCAGAATTCAAGG
>NW_013796833.1:0-570 GCF_000517525.1 Limulus polyphemus | reverse complement strand
ACGAAAGTTTCACAAACTTACAAGCAATATAAAGTCTTCTTTCTAGTCTGGAACTTCCTTGATATGTTATCGAGGGTTCACGATGAGCGAGTTAATTTCGAGTTGACGTGGGTGCAATTCACTTAACAAGAAGCTAGCTAGCTCTGTGGTTCTCGCTGATCATACGCCGATTACAGGTTGAGTTTCCACCGATGACATTAGGTAATGTTTTCGTAAAAGTACTAATGTCCGATGTGAATCCACTGAAGTTAAATGGTTTGCAATGTTCGAAATTTATAAACGTTCCTGGTCAATTATCTGAAGTTTCTCGATGAATAAGCGTTAATCACAGTTATAGCTTACGCATTTTACACCAATTACAGCAATCCAATAATAGATACTGTTTTTAGTTGCGTTGTTGGTTACATTTATAGGCGTGTGGAGTGTTTCTCGAAAATTCAGATTATGTAACAATACAAAGCTACACTAGCGTTTACGTACACACATATATTGTTGATTCTTACAATCTAGAATCTTCTACAACTTTAGAGAATAGGCGGGAGTTTCGCAATACATATTTAACAATATACC
>NW_013796832.1:0-570 GCF_000517525.1 Limulus polyphemus | reverse complement strand
GTTGAAGTCGAGCACGTGAGACGATTGTTATAGCGCGTACTGTTTGAAATTAAGTGTATCGACAAAGTTATATTCAGAAAGGATAAACCAGTTTTATTTAAATTAACTAACGAACGGAGACGTAACAAATTGGTGTCAGAAGTGGGATAAAAAAAAGAAAAAGAGAAGATGGAAACGAGAAGCAGCAAACCAAACTACGGCTTAGCAGATTTGATGGCAGCAATACAAGAACAGCAAAGGAAGAAGAAGAACAAGAAAGTAAACAAGAAGAGAGGCAACAGCAGTTGCAAGAAAACCTGCAACAGTGGCAGCTCGAACAGCAAAATAAACAAGAGAAAGTACAGCAGTTGTTGGAGGAAAAAAAGAAACAAGAAGAACGAGAAAAGAAACAAGAAGAGAGATTACAACAGTGGCAACTGGAACAAGAAAGGAAACAAGAAGTACAAATGGAAAACATTAGTAAATTTAAAAGCGATTAGGTACATTAAAGGACGATTTATTGTCTTTTACACAAGGAGATACATTAGCCATCGACTTAACAAGCCCAGACAATGACAAGCCCCTTCAGAG
>NW_013796831.1:0-574 GCF_000517525.1 Limulus polyphemus | reverse complement strand
AAAGATCACTAGTTTCAAGTAACGTTAATCATGATCCTTTAGTTCTGCAATTTTTTTTTAAAGATCACTAGTTTCAAGTAACGTTAATCATGATCCTTTAGTTCTGCAATTTTTTTTTTGATATCCCTGCTAGCTCTCTTGTAAGATTTCCTAAAATTCAGACTACCTGTTTTTTTAAATTTAACCAATAAGGTTTCAGTTCTATTCAGGTTGAAGTTATTCTACATTACACGATGTCTTCTAAAAGTATCATACTAACTATTTGTATCATAAACATAGATCGTAAAGTATCATACAAACTATTTGTATCGTAAACATAGGTCGTAAAGTATCATACTAACTATTTGTATCATAAACATAGATCGTAAAGTATCATACTAACTATTTGTATCATAAACATAGATCGTAAAGTATCATACTAACTATTTGTATCATAAACATAGATCGTAAAGTATCATACAAACTATTTGTATCGTAAACATAGATCGTAAAGTATCATACTAACTATTTGTATCATAAACATAGATCGTAAAGTATGATACAAACTATTTAGGTATCGTAAACAGTAGTCGGT
>NW_013796830.1:0-572 GCF_000517525.1 Limulus polyphemus | reverse complement strand
AAAAAACAACTTTTTTCGGGGGGGGGGGCTTAGGATCCACTTGGAAACACTGTTAGCCAGTCGTGACCCATTAAATAGTTTTAGCGCAAAAAACAACAACAACTGGCTTACTATATACTTATTAAATAAACAAATAAGTAAAAGTGCGTGAACTTTTTATCTATTATTAAAGTCTGTTCGCGACCCTTTCGCATATTCTGATGACCCAAGGATAAAGACACCATCCTTTAACTCATCTTACTATAGAAGTTACGTATTGGACTAAATTTACTGTTTTTCAGTCATGTTGAAACGACTCCTCGAAATCTTTGAAAAATTTGTTTCCAAATATGAAGTTTGCTGACGAGTATGAACAAGAATCCAGTTTTTCATTTTTTGATACTTTGGTATTTAATCATCAACACATTTGGATACTTAGATATTTAATAATCAAAACATTTGGATACTTTGGTATTTAATCATCAACACATCTGGATAATTTAGTATTTATTCATCAACACATTTGGATACTTAGATATTTAATCATCAACACATTTGGATACTTTGGTATTTAATCATCAACACATCTGGAT
>NW_013796829.1:0-573 GCF_000517525.1 Limulus polyphemus | reverse complement strand
AGTTTTAATGTTGATTGGTTTTAATTTCAGTATACGTTCATTTGTTCTACATACTAGTTTTAATGTTGATTGGTTTTAATTTCAGTACATGTTCATTTGTTGTATTTACTAGTTTTAATGTTGATTGGTTTTAATTTCAGTACATGTTCATTTGTTGTATATACTAGTTTTAATGTTGGTTTTAATTTCAGTACATGTTCATTTGTTGTACATACTAGTTTTAATGTTGGTTTTAATTTCACTACACATTGTTCATTTGTTGTATTTACTAATCAGGATAAATAACAGGAAAGATTAAACTAAAGACGTGATGGAGATAATCAGGATAAATAACAGGAAAGATTAAACTAAAGACATGATGGAGATAATCAGGATAAATAACAGAAAAGATTAAAGTAAAGATATGATGGAGATAATCAGGATAAATAACAGGAAAGATTAAACTAAAGACATGATGGAGATAATCAGGATAAATAACAGGAAAGATTAAACTAAAGACATGATGGAGATAATCAGGATAAATAACAGGAAAGATTAAACTAAAGACATCATGGAGAAAATCAGGATAAATAA
>NW_013796828.1:0-1106 GCF_000517525.1 Limulus polyphemus | reverse complement strand
TGTTTCTGCTGTAACCGTAACTGTATAAATTCTCCATTATTTCAAAACTGCTTTCCGTGTAAAACGAAAGCAGAAATCTACAGTTGCATTTATTCAAGTTTTTACTGTGGTAAAGATATCTTCACGTTCTAAAGGTGTTTTTCAGTGTGTTTTAACTTCAGACCGACTTAAAATCGCTCTCATAAGAAGAAACATTTTGTTCGCAACTCATCACATCACCTAAAAAAATGCAAGACAATTCTTAAACAGTTTGGTTTGAATTTTGAGCAAAGCTACACGAGGGCTAAATGCGTTAGCCGTCCCTAATTTAGCAGTGAAAGACTAGAGGGAAGGCAGCTATTCATCACCACCCACCGCCAACTCTTGGGCTACTTATTTTACCAACGAATAGTGGGATTAACCATCACGTTATAACACACCACGACCGAAAGGGTGAGCATGTTTTGTGGGATGGGGATTCGAACCCGCGACCCTCAAATTGCGAGTCAAACGCCCTAACTAACTGGCCATGCCGGGCCTAGTTCAAAATGGCAGACGGCGACGTGCAAATATCTCTTGTGTGGCTTTATACTTGGTTTTTGAAACGCGTATAAACTTCTTTTAAGATGTGATAAAACTCTGGTGCCTCCTTATCCCTAACAGATTTAATCTTTTCTACTGGAATTTGTCCCTTTTCTTAATTATTTCTGCGTACACTCTAATGGTCGCACGCTTACCCTTAAGGAATGCGTACAACTGACTGGGAAACACGGGAAGGAAATGATAGTTTTTGTTTTCGCTTTTATTGCTCTAACAAAATTTTAGTTTTATACTTTTAGGAAAATCGGTATGATGAAGAAACATAACAGTGCTCTAAAAAGCAGTACCGGCTATAGGAGGGTGTGTGTGTGTGTTAAAGGTGCGTTGCGCCAGGACCCCAATCGCAAAACACTCCAAAAAACTTTCAATATTTGTATTTTTAATTTTATATTGTTATTTTTTTATCAATTCTGTTTGTTGTTTTTTAGATTTCCAATAAAACTGAACTCACATTTAAGGGGCCCAGTTATATATGTCTGCACCAGGACCACAGAAAACCAAGTGCTGGGCCTGCTAAAAATAAAATG
>NW_013796827.1:0-570 GCF_000517525.1 Limulus polyphemus | reverse complement strand
CCACATTTTAACAGTATACAAGTTTTAAGTTCTTAATTCAACAAAGCAATATTTAAAAAAAAACCTGAATTTCCACTAGTGTGACCTATATGACACATTTTATCTTAGCATGTCATCATCCCTATTTTATTCACCACCCCTCAAAAAAGTATGAAATTAAACATAAAATACTCTATAAAATCATTATTGCTCAAACAAACCATCATTTTTATAGCCTTCAATTTTGTGTGGCTACAGAGCTATCAATTAGAAAATCAGACCCCTCCTGCCACACCCACCTGTCACATCCTCTCTTTCACAATGTGTTAATAGTTCTCTCTTACTTTTCATTTCATATATTACCTATAACCAATAGAAAGTGAAGGTTTTCATCTATCAAATGACGTATTGTATTATGTTGTATTCTGAACAGAATGTCGTCAATGTCACTCATAGTACAAGATTAGTTCCCTTGGGAAAGTTAATGACTAGCTTGGATGAATTTGTAACAACTCTTGTTGCATAGTTAAAATGTCAGGAAAATTTTGAGAAGTAAGTGAATTTGTCTACTTTTTGCATGTAATTAGTCTG
>NW_013796826.1:0-573 GCF_000517525.1 Limulus polyphemus | reverse complement strand
GATTTTTAATACTAATTCTGCGAGTCAATGAGACCAAATTTGGGTGGGTTACAGGGGAGTATTACAGTGTTAAAATTAATAACAGGAATTATTTTATATTAAGGATGACACTCGTAGGAGAACCAATACAAACCTATAGTGAACAGAAGTAAATACAAACCTAGAGTTATTAGGAGTCAATACAAACCTGTAGTCAACATGAGTCAATACAAACCTGTAGTCAACATGAGTCAATACAAACCCGTTTTCACTAGAAGTCAATACAAACTTGTAGTCAATACAAAACTGTAATGAATAGAATTTATAACAAACCTATAGTGAACAGGAACAAATACAAATCAAGTGTCAGTAGGAATTCATACAAAGCTGTAGTAGACAGGAGTTAATACAAACCTTTTATCAATAGGAGTCAATATAAACTTGTTGTCAGTAGGAGTCAATACAAACCTAAAGTCAATAGGAGTCAATACAAATATATACGGTAAACAGAGTCAATTCAAGTATAGAGTGAATAGGAGTCAATACAAACCTGTAATCTCCAATAAAATTGATAGTAGGTGGGCGGCTGGCTAG
>NW_013796825.1:0-691 GCF_000517525.1 Limulus polyphemus | reverse complement strand
AGCTATCTCATAAACACGGTACAGTAAAACAATGTTAGTCATAAACAATAGACAGCTATCTAATAAATACGGTACAGTAAAACAATGTTAGTCACAAACATAATAGACAGCTGTCTCATAAATACGGTACAGTAAACAATGTTAATCATAAAAATGATAGACAGCTAGCTAATAAATACGGTACAGTAAACAATGTTAATCATAAAAATGATAGACAGCTAGCTAATAAATACGGAACAGTAAAACAATGTTAGTCACAAACATAATAGACAGCTGTCTCATAAATACGATACAATAAACAATGTTAATCATAAAAATAATAGACAGCTATCTAATAAATACGATACAGTAAACGATGTTAATCATAAACATAATAGACAGCTATCTAATAAATACGGTACAGTAAAACAATGTTAGACCAATCCGATTCCTAAATATAGGGTTGTTAACACGAATATACATATGTATATATTACATGATAAGCTCATAACTAAAATCATTTCATGCATATTTCTGGCTGCTATTCAAACACATAAAATCTAGAAAGACTGTGTCCCATACAGCTATTAAACTAATACATATTTCTGGCTGCTATTCAAACACATAAAATCTACAAAGACTGTGTCCCATACAGCTATTACACTAATAAGTGCTTGACCGATGAGTAACAGCTGAGATACATAGACTTTTC
>NW_013796824.1:0-569 GCF_000517525.1 Limulus polyphemus | reverse complement strand
GAACTTAGTAAAAAACTACCGATAGATATTATAGACAGCTATATGGGCCTCTCAGCAGAACATGGTAAAGAAACTACCGATAGATATTATAGACAGCTATCTGGGCCTCTCAACAGAACATGGTAAAGAAACTACCGATAGATATTATAGACAGCTATCTGGGCCTCTCAACAGAACTTGGTAAAGAAACTATCGATATATATTATAGACAGCTATCTGGGCCTCTCAACAGAATGTAGATATTATAGACAGCTATCTGAGTCTCTCAACAGAATGTGGTAAAGAAACTACCGATATATATTATAGGCAGCTATCTGAGTCTCTCAGCAGAACATGGTAAAGAAACTACCGATAGATATTATAGACAGCTATCTGGGTCTCTCAACAGAATGTGGTAAAGAAACTACCGATAGATATTATAGACAGCTATCTGGGCCTCTCAGCAGAACATGGTAAAGAAACTACCGATAGATATTATAGACAGCTATCTGGGCCTCTCAGCAGAACTTGGTAAAGAAACTACCGATATATATTATAGACAGCTATCTGAGTCTCTCAGCAGAACTTGG
>NW_013796823.1:0-575 GCF_000517525.1 Limulus polyphemus | reverse complement strand
GCGAGTCGAGTGCCTTAACCACCTGGCCATGCCGGGCCTTGGAGTTTATTTAAGTGAGCGTCGAGTTTAGTTACGATCACTTCCGTCAGGGGAGGTGTGTACTAACATTTTATAAAATGTTTTAAAAGTGTTTCACAAATTCATGCAAAAAACAATATTAAAAACGACATTAGGTTAAGGATAAACAAGTCCAAGAAGTAATTTATAGCGTCTTACTATTTACTAAGGAAACTTTATCAAGTGTTATATTATCCTACTAATCAGTGCGTCTTGATGAATGTTGTTTACAAAATTAACGGTTGTCATATCTCAACGACTTGAGTTATATATATGAAATTGTTTGGTTTGTTATGAATTTCTCGCAAAGCTACACGAGGGCTATCTGCGCTAGCCGTCCCTAATTTAGCAGTGAAAAACTTTAGGGAATGCAGCTAGTCATCACCACCCACCGTCAACTTTTGGGTTACTCTTTTACCAACGAATAGTGAGATGGACCCTAACATTATAACGCCCCCACGGCTGAAAGGGCGAGCATGTTTGGTCGGAAGGGATTCGAACCCGCGACCCGCAGATTG
>NW_013796822.1:0-572 GCF_000517525.1 Limulus polyphemus | reverse complement strand
AGGACAGTCAACACGTTGCTACAAATCCCTGTACTTTCTTAGCTTCTGTCAGAGAGTAGCTTTATGAAACAAACAAACAGACTGCCAGTCGAGTGCCCTAACCACCTGGCCATACCGGGCCCTTATTTTATATGAGATGTGTGTTATGTGTTTTTACTTGTAGCAGTTGCCAATGAAACTTGAATGTTTTACAGTAAATGTTCAGTTCAACTAAACGATATTTGTGTTCTTATGATCTTCGTTAAATTAAGGCGGTTTGCTTCTTCACGTTATTTTCCAAATACCTCGTCCATACGTTATGTAAGCGTATGTGTTCCATGGTACACGTTTATCATCAGTAGAAATATTGCTAATTATATATATATATACTAGCTGAGTTACCCGGCGTTGCGCGGTGAAAATTTAGATTTGAAATGTATAGATCAGTATTTTTTTCGGCAAATTATTCAGTAAGTAGACAAAAACTGTGATGCGAGAAATAAAAAAGCATTTAATCAAACAAAGTTTTATTTGAAATTAGATCGTGTTTGAGATTGTCCTGTTCTTTGAGCCTGAAGTCGTACATCATGTTG
>NW_013796821.1:0-1092 GCF_000517525.1 Limulus polyphemus | reverse complement strand
CACTATTTTCGGTATTCCAAATATTGGAAGGTTTTTGAATCATCAGTACTATCAGGTCTACTCAATTCCTTTTGTATTATTTGACCCAGACGACCTTTTCAATTACCGAATTGGGATTTTACAGTTGTTTTTACATGCATTGTCTCATCATCCCTTTGAGCTTATAGCATCATGTTCTTTGTTTCACCTTTTTCTTAAATTGTATTTTTTGTTGTTGTTGGCTTGTGGATATCGTCGGTCAGAGATGTTTGCAATCCATGTGCATCAAACTCTTTATCATTCCACACTTGTCCTGCTTTTTCCCAATAGGAATTTTCTTCCCAAGACTGGCAGTGAGGGAAAGGGAAAGATCCTTCTCACCAATCCATTTGCCAGCCACTTCTTACCTTTATGATTGCTCCCATCCTGATCATTTGTTATGTCCTGTTAGGATCTTCATGTGTTTTGTGGCACATACTAACTCATTTCAAGGTACTAGGAATCGATTGTTCATTCATTGGAATCCTTCTATTTCCCATTACTCTAACATGGTGGCTTTGTAAGTTGATTCACATTGCCTATAATGGATTATTGTTACATGAGAGGAATCTTTTGTGTGTCACTTCTCACCAGATTTATCATATCTCTATGTCATTAGCCACCCTGTTGAATTGCCCTCTGGAAGATATTGTGGGGGCTAGTAGATGGACTACTCCTAATACTTTCCTATCTCATTACTTACATGATCTGGCAGTTTCCTTTTCTGAGGGTTTTTGACTACCCTTGGTTACTATTTTAACTTCATCTGTTAGATTTTAAACAGGGGCGAGTATTTTCTCAATCATATACTTTTTTATTTTCAGGGTCCCTTTATTTTTTCACTGGATCCCACTCTGTGACAAGTGCTGCTTAGGCAGATATGCTTTCTCTTTTCAAATCCACACTAATAGCCACTTTCTCTATAATTACTACAGGTTGCAACAGGCTCTGTCAAAATTGGGTGTTCCATAAGGCTATTTAGGTGCCTACTAGATGGTATTACTTTTTTTCATGGACTGCCACTAATGGACTATCATAAGTAAAGCTAAAGGGAATCCTGCCTATCTTCATGTT
>NW_013796820.1:0-573 GCF_000517525.1 Limulus polyphemus | reverse complement strand
TTTTCTATTTGGTAAGATATTGCTCATGTAATGAATCAAACACAGTGGCACCCTGCCCACCTCTTTCCAATTTTGGAAACACTCCCTTATATACACTTCATTCTATATATATATATGACATGAATAATGAATTGAAAGTTCAGAATGTCCCCTAGTGGCTTTCTTAGCCAATTTAAAGTTCTAGGATGCCATTTCTTTCTTTTGCTTTACTTCTGTATTCACAGTTCTGTGTTTTAAGAAAAATAACTTCAAGAACTTATTTCTAAACAGCAATAATTTATATACATATATAATGTATAATAATTGAAATGTGACTGTATTTTACAAAATATTAGTCTACTAAAACATAGCCAAGACAGGTTACTTTGTAAAGACCAAAGGTCACCTTTATGTTATTTGATACGGTAACATGAGTGCACATGAGCCATGTTGTTGTAACTTCTGTATTGTTAGCCAGGCACAGGTGAAAGGTCAATATAATAAAAATAATAAATATATATATATATAAATGAATAATGTTATGAGATTCAAGCTATTTACTATAAATATTTATTTTTTCGTATTATAATTTGT
>NW_013796819.1:0-574 GCF_000517525.1 Limulus polyphemus | reverse complement strand
TTCTACTTAGGATTCAAATATTAAGGAAAATTCTGCCATTTTATACTTTTTTTTTATTATAACTGAAAATTAGATGTATAATTCAGATGCTGAACATGAAAAGATTAATAACAACTAGCAGAGAAATGCAAAACATCTGTCATGAAATTAGTATCTTTATTGCAACAGTACTTCTTTAAATACAGGATTTCTAGAAAAATACAAAAGACTTCAAATCGTAGACACCTAAATCTATAAGCCTTAGGCCTAAAATTAGTTAAGCCTTTATTTAAGTACAACCTCTATTCAGTAAAGAGATAAGTTAACACTGTAAGTTGTATATGTTTTTCTGCTTTAGTTTAGTTAGAGTTAAACTTTACCATACTTAATACTTAATACCAATGACTGTCAATTAATTAATAACATGAAATAGTGTGAAAGGACATTATGAACTAGCTGTTGAAAGCAGGTAACAGAAAGCACACCAGCCATTAATTTAGCTTCTACCTCTTCATACAAAGTCACCCTCACAGTGTATACCATGTTTTAAGTATAAACATAGTGAGTTCTTAAAACTCATACAAAACTTCAGGTG
>NW_013796818.1:0-573 GCF_000517525.1 Limulus polyphemus | reverse complement strand
AACGATAAGTATATTGGTTATAAATTCGGTAACTAGAGTTACACCTAGGTGTTCATGGGGTAGTTGTGCCAGGTAAGGCTACAGATGAGTATGGTGGTTATAAATTCTGTAACAAAAGTTACAACTAGGTGTTCATGGAGTAGTTGTGTCAAGTAAGGGCTAAAGATGAGTATGGTGGTAATAAATTTCGGAACTAGATCTACACCTAGGTGTTCGTGGAGTTGTTGTACCAAATAACGCTAAAGATGAGTATGGGTTACACATTCAGTAACTAGAGTTACACCTAGGTTTTCATTGAGTAGTTGTGCCAGGTAAAGCTAAAGATGAGTATGGTGGTTATAAATTCGGTAACTGGTGTTACACCTAGGTGTTCATGGAGTAGTTTTCAAAGTAAGGATAAAGATGAATATGGTGGTTATTAATTCGGTAACTAGAGTTACACCTAAGTGTTAATGGAGTAGTTGTAACAAGTAAGGATAATGATGAATATTGAGGTTATAAATTCGGTAACTAGAGTTACACCTAAGTGTTCGTGGAGTTCTTGTACCAAATAACGCTAAAGATGAGTATGGG
>NW_013796817.1:0-573 GCF_000517525.1 Limulus polyphemus | reverse complement strand
CCCAAGACAAGTGTTGCTATTCATGGTAACTATATCCCATATTGAAATGGAATTCTGTGTTTTGTAAAAATGTAAAACCAAATATTTATATATGAGCATAGGCTGACTGACCAATCATTTACATTTGAAATCAAATTATGGCTAACTGGAGGCCTGATTTGCTTAAAATTTTTTAAATGTTAGTTTTGTTTAAAACGTAGAAATTTAACGTGTTAAATAAAATAATTTAGAAATACGGGAAAAAGAAGAAAAACAAAAGAACTAGAGAAAAGTACACTTTCGGCTGATTTTTGTTCTAAATAGGGGTGTTCAAATATCTTAACCTCATAGTCTTCGTTTTCTCTAATAACACTGTTATGCACTAGATGACGGTTCTTTGAAATGCCATATAGTATTTGATGTTGTTGATTAACCAAATCAGACTTCATTTTGGTTTCTTTTGTAACACAATGTGGTATCTTTTCCATTCGATGTATATCATTTAGTTTTTTAGCAATATTATGCTGCTTATGCATCATCCTTATTCTCTTCCCAGTCTTTCTAGCTATGTTCTTCTTAGGATTTTTAAAAGAG
>NW_013796816.1:0-574 GCF_000517525.1 Limulus polyphemus | reverse complement strand
ACTACGAACGATTCACGCACTTTACTTTTAACGCACTTTAGACTCAATTGTCCATCTCTATCTCTGCCTGTCTGCAATTCTATTCCGATTCATTGTCTGGCACACTTATATACAAGAATAGAGTGCGCCGAGTAAATACTGGATTATTTGTGATGTTCCCCGATTTTTCTAGAACTCATTACGTGTTACCAGGGACACGTGACTTCCGCTGTCGTAACACTGCCTCTTCCTTAGTATTGTTCGTCCCGAACAATAGCCACTTACATTAAACCAATAGAAAATCAACAATAACTTAATTAAATGTACAGAATTTACAAACACAAAATTAAAATTCAACAAAGTATCTGAATTTTAAGGGACGTATCTTCTTCCGTACTGGTCTCCGTCTCATTGGCTTCTGCATCAGGTGGGGTTCGTCTGCTTCATCAGGAAATGTCCTATTATCGGTAATAGTCACATAAGTGGTAGTAACTTCATCAAGGGCTTCACTGTTTCCCTTCTCAAAACAGAGTAGAGTTTCTTCTTCGACAGTGGCTTTCCCAGGTGACACGTCTTCAGAGGCATCTTTTGTTCT
>NW_013796815.1:0-572 GCF_000517525.1 Limulus polyphemus | reverse complement strand
ATTACAATGTCTTTCATACAACAAAACATCAATTTTTTTTATTAAATCTTAAGGTTTGTTAAGCAATGTTTTTCTCATGTCTTTTTTTTCTTTTCGCATGTTGCCTATCCAACATGGAAAGTAATTTTCATTTTAAGATTAAAAATACTTTTATGCGTCAGAAAATTTTCATATTTCACACGTGAAATCTTTATGTCCAGATAGTTATCAAATGTTTCTTAACAAATAAACTTTATATTTTATCTGTTATTTTCACTAATGAATCTCTGTACAGATTCAGTAGACTTGACCTATCTTGCAACCACCATAAAAAAATAGGAAACAAATATCAATTATGCCTCTTTCATTCTAGAATGACAACAAATTATAATCTCATAAAATTATAAATTTATATATATTTATCATTTTTATTATATTGACCTTTCAGCCGTGCCTGGCTAACAAGACAAAAGTTACAATGATGTGGCACACCTGCTCTTGTGTTACTGTATCAAATGATATAAAACTGACCTTTAGTCTTTACAGAGTGACCTGTCTTGGCTGTGTTTTAGTAGACTAGTATTTTGCAAAAT
>NW_013796814.1:0-572 GCF_000517525.1 Limulus polyphemus | reverse complement strand
CTTTTATAATATGTGTGTTAATCTAGAGTATGTTATTATAATATGTGCGTAAATATAGAGTATGTTATTATAATATGTGTGTAAATATAGAGTATGTTATTATAATATGTGTGTTAATCTAAAATATGTTATTATAATATGAGTGTTAATCTTGAGTATGTTATTATAATAACTGTGTTAATCTAGAGTATGTTAGTATAATATGTGTGTAAGTCTACAGTACTTTATTGTAATATCTGTGTTAATCTAGAGTATTGTTTATAATATGTGTGTTAATCTAGAGTATTTTATTATAATATCTGTATTAATCTAGAGTATGTTATTATAATAACTGTAATAATCTAGAGTATGTTATTATAATATAGTGTAGGTCTACAGTACTTTATTATAATATCTGTGTTAATCTAGAGTTGTTATCATAATATGTGTGTAAATATAGAGTATATAATTATGATATGAATGTAAATATAGAGTATTGTTTATAATATGTGTGTAAATCTAGAGTATGTTATTATAATATGTGTGTAAATCTAGAGTATGTTATTATATTAAGTGTGTAAGTCTACAGTACT
>NW_013796813.1:0-573 GCF_000517525.1 Limulus polyphemus | reverse complement strand
CAAGAGAGACTACAGAAGTTGTTGGAGGAGAAAGAAAATAGACAAGAAGAGAAATTACAGCAGTTGTTGGAGGAGAAAGAAAATAAACAAGAAGAGAAATTACAGCAGTTGTTGGAGGAAAAAGAAAAAGTCAGCTTTCAGAGAAGTTTGAGGGACTTTGCTGGCACTGTAACAAACCTGGACACAAGAGAGCTCAATGTTGGCAACTTCAACACAGGGGAGGTGCCACAGTAGGAAACGCTGGTATCCAGAGAGGTTGTTGGAACTGTGGAAAGCACAGACAATTGAGGAGCCAGTGTAGGAGGAATATTACCAACAAGTCAGCCTCAAGGAGACCAGTAGTGGTTGGTGTTGAGGGACACTCAATAACCCCCATCGTGAAAGTCCCAACAGCTAGGTGTAAAATGCCAAGCACACACAGCATCTATGTGACAGGAAAGCTGGATGGCCAAAGGTGCAACTTTGTCATTGACTCTGCATCTCAGCAAACCCTTGTGAGTATCAAGGTGTTAAATCACAAAGGAGTACCAGAAGCCATAGAGAAGCTTTGTGGTGTGACAGGACATTCTACAA
>NW_013796812.1:0-573 GCF_000517525.1 Limulus polyphemus | reverse complement strand
GTCGCCTCAGGGATCAGTGAAGCATTACTATAGTGTTGAAATTTACATTGTGTAATGGCATGGAAGAATTAACCCCATAAAAAATGTCCTAACATTTTCCCACAGTAATGTATTTCAATAGTGGTTTATAAACTTGTAAAATGCGTTCACACAATTACAATTTCTGTTGTAACAGATGGACTTTATAAATAATGTTCCTACCGATACAGTGTTCGTTGTATCTCAGCCGGCCCGTAGAGTTCTTGATTGAACAAAACGCGTCGTCGGAAATGGATATGACGACTAGATAAAAATGTCGCTTTAAAAAATATAATATGTTTAAAATATTGTCTTAAGATAAGTATAATTAATTTTAGTTGAAACAGAAGGTGGTATCTCATAACAGAACAAAATACTTGACATTTCTACATCGCATCATTTTATAAATGTTCTGTAAAACTGAATTTACATTAATCTCAGTTCCTAATCAACCACATCACATTTTGTTTAGTGTAACTCAGTGGTGATTCGATTATTATAATACTTAAACATTGTATAATATCCACCAAGGATCAGAAGTAAACAAATGTAGAT
>NW_013796811.1:0-571 GCF_000517525.1 Limulus polyphemus | reverse complement strand
AGCGTATAAAACACAGTACAGTTGGATTATATAAAGACTATGTAGTGTATAAAACATAATACAGTTGGATTATACAAAGACTGTGTAGTGTATAAAACATAATACAGTTGAATTATACAAAGACTGTGTAGTGTATAAAACATAATACAGTTGAATTATATAAAGACTATGTAGTGTATAAAACATAATACAGTTGAATTATATAAAGACTATGTAGTGTATAAAACAATACAGTTGGAGTATATAAAGACTATGTAGCGTATAAAACACAATACAGTTGGATTATATAAAGACTATGTAGCGTATAAAACAATACAGTTGGATTATATAAAGACTATGTAGTGTATAAAACTCAATACCGTTGGATTATATGAAGACTGTAGCATATAAAAACATAATATAATTGGACTATATGAAGACTGTAGCATATAAAAGCATAATACAGTTGGATTATTTGAAGGCTATGTAGCATATAAAAGAATAATACACTTGGTTTATTTGAAGTCTGTTGCATATCAAAGCATAATACAGTTGGTTTATTTGAAGTCTGTTGCATAATACAAAGCATAAG
>NW_013796810.1:0-563 GCF_000517525.1 Limulus polyphemus | reverse complement strand
CAAGTTAACAACAGCCAACAGTTCGGTGGCTTTCAACAATAACATGTTAACAACAGCCAACAGTTCGACGACTTTCTATAATAACATATTAACAATAACCAACAGTTCGGTGGCTTTCTATAGTAACAATTTAACAATAACCAACAGTTCGGTGGCTTTCTATAGTAACATGTTAACAACAGCCAACAGTTCGGTGGCTTTCTATAGTAACAATTTAACAATAACCAACAGTTCGGTGGTTTCAACAATAACATGTTAACAATAACCAACAGTTCGGCGGCTTTCTATAGTAACAATTTAACAATAACCAACAGTTCGGTGGTTTCTACAATAACATGTTAACAATAACCAACAGTTCGGTGGCTTTCTATAATAACAAGTTAACAATAACCAACAGTTCGATGGCTTTTTATAATAACATATTAACAATAACCAACAGTTCGGTGGCTTTCTAGAGTAACAGTTTAACAATAACCAACAGTTCGGTGGCTTTCAACAATAACATATCAACAATAACCAACAGTTCGGTGGCTTTCTAGAGTAACAATTTAACAATAACCAAC
>NW_013796809.1:0-572 GCF_000517525.1 Limulus polyphemus | reverse complement strand
CCCACCAAGATGACTGGGATGTCTTACTCCCTCCACTGTTGATGGCCTATAGAAAAGCAGAGCATGAAGCCACTGGCTACACTCCAGCAAAGTTAATATTTGGTCGGAAACTTCGGTTGCCAGTGGACCTGATTATAGGGCGCCCACCTTACGAAGAGTTGACTGAAAATGTGCCAGAGTTCATGAAAGTGTTATCTGAAAAGTATGGATGATATACATCATCAAGTGCGTTCAAACTTGAAAACGTCTGCTGATTCCATGAAGCTATGTTATGATAAGAGATCTACTGAAGTCTGCTTTGTACCAGGAGACAATGTGTAGTTATATAATCCCAGGAAGATCAAAGGGAAGTCTCGTAAGTTGTCTTCTCCATGGGAAGGCCCATATGACATTGTGGATCGTCTTTCAGACGTGACTTTTCGAATAAAATGTGGTCGGCGAGGTAAGCCAAAGGTGGTGCATGCCAACAGGCTTTGGCATTATCATGGTCTAGTACATTTTAGTTGGAACGAAATGAACAATGGAAGAAATGACGCTGCTAAAGACGTGTCACCAAATTTTTCTAACAGGGT
>NW_013796808.1:0-733 GCF_000517525.1 Limulus polyphemus | reverse complement strand
AAGGATCTAAAGTTCCTTACCTCTATGTAAACTACACTAATTATTTTGTAAGTCAACTATAATTAAGAGTCCAAACTTCTTTACCTTTATGTAAACTACACTGGTTATTTTGTAAGTCAACTATAGTTAAGGATCTAAACTTCCTTACCTCCATGTAAACTATACTGATTATTTTTGCTCTAATAAACTTATCTTCTGTAAACTAAAATCTTTATCTGTCTTCACCAACGAGAATCATCACTCTATAGTGTATTTATTTAAAATCAGATCTTATATACATCTCTAAAGCTACTCAAACACAAACTCTACTTTACCAATGCTTGCTTCACTTTTGGTTACTTATCCTGATGTAAAGACTTCCTAAAACTTACAAACTCAACCTTACCTAGTAGCCTGCAGACTCTATAACTGAATCGTTTACATATAGTTTAGCTAAGTTTTTAATTCCAACCTATAGTTTATATAACTAAATCTCGTACATATAGTTTAGCCAAGTTTTTAATTCCAGCCTGTAGTCTCTATAACTGAATATTGTACATATAGTTTAGCTAAGTTTTTAATTCCAACCTGTAGAGTCTATAACTAAATCTCGTACATATAGTTTAGCTAAGTTTTTAATTCCAACCTGTCGTCTCTATAACTAAATCTCGTACATATAGTTTAGCAAAGTTTTTAATTCCAACCTGTAGTCTCTATAACTAAATCTCGTTCATATAGTTTAGCTAAGTTTTAA
>NW_013796807.1:0-573 GCF_000517525.1 Limulus polyphemus | reverse complement strand
TAAGAACACACACAGTGGCCTCTACATCCCCTGAAATTCCGCTCATGACACCACACAAAAATCAATACACTGAAGAACCTCATAAACACAGCCACAAGACTCTGTTAAACGGACTACATAGATGTAGAAATCAACCACATAAAGCAATCCTTCATTCACGCCAACAAATTTCCACCAGCTATTGTTGAAAAACTCTCCAACATTCCCCACAACAAAACTCAACTCATGAACAAAATTGATACAAACAAACCCAACAACAGAACACTATATAGCGGTTTACCTTTTGTCTCTGAAACCAGCTCAAGAATAATTCATACTTGGAGTAAACTAGCCATTAAACACAATATTCCTGTCGGTCAAATTCTTTCAAACCCGGCCCTAAATTAAAATCACTACTAAACAAAAACTATTTAGAATCACACAGTACCAACGTCATTTACAAAATAACATGCAATAACTGCCCAGAATTCTACATCGGAGAAACATGAAGAAAATTGGAAACCAAATTGACAGAACACAATAAAAACTCGTCCCATGTTTTCCACCATTGCAACTCAAAAAACCATAGTGTAT
>NW_013796806.1:0-573 GCF_000517525.1 Limulus polyphemus | reverse complement strand
TTTCTTTGGTGCAACAACTCTACGAATACCTAGGTGTAACTCTATTTACCGAATTTATAACCACCATACTCATCTTTAGCCTTACTTAGTACAACTACTCCATGAACACCTAGGTGTAACTCTAGTTACAGAATTTATAACCACCATACTCATCTTTAGCCTTACTTGGTATAACTACTCCATGAACACGTAGGTTTAACTCTGGTTACCGAATTTATAACCCCCATACTCATCTTTAGCGTTATTTGTTACAACAACTCCACGAACACCTAGGTGTAACTCTAGTTACAGTATTTATAACCACCATACTTATCTGTAGCCTTACTTGGTACAACTACTCCATAAACACCTAGGTGTATCTCTAGTTACCGAATATATAACCACCATACTCTCTTTAGCGTCATTTGGTACAACAACTCCACGAACACCTAGGCGTAGCTCTAGTTACAGAACTTATAACCACCATACTCATCTTTAGCCTTACTTAGTACAACTACTCCATGAACACGTAGGTGTAACTCTAGTTACAGAATTTGTAACCACCATACTCATTTTTAGCCTTACTTGGTACAA
>NW_013796805.1:0-574 GCF_000517525.1 Limulus polyphemus | reverse complement strand
TTAACTTATGATAAGAGATCTACTGAAGTCAGCTTTGTACCTGGAGACAAGGTATGGTTGTATAATCCCAGGAAGACCAAAGGGAAGTCTCCTAAGTTGTCTTCTCCATGGGAAGGCCCATATGACATAGTGGATCGTCTCTCAGACGTGACTTTCCGGGTAAAATGTAGTCGGCGAGGTAAGCCAAAAGTGGTGCATGCCAACAGGCTTTGGCATTGTCACGGTCCAGGACATTTCAGTTGGGATGAAGTGGACAACAGAACAAATGATGCTGCTGAAGACATGCCATCTGAAAAAGCCAACGTCGAAGAAGAAACTCTACTCAGTTTTGAGAAGGGAAACGGTGAAGCTATTGATGAAGTTACTACCACTAATGTGACTGTTACCGATGATAGGACATTTACTGATGAAGCAGATGAACCCCCACATGAAGCAGAAGCCAACGAAACGGAGACCAGTACGGAAGAAGATACGTCCCGTAAAATTAAGAGACTTTGTTGAATTGTAATTTTGTGTTTGTAATTCTGTACATTTTAATTAAGTTATTGTTAATTGTTATTGGTTTATTGTAAGT
>NW_013796804.1:0-573 GCF_000517525.1 Limulus polyphemus | reverse complement strand
TCTTTGTTTGCAACACTCTATGTTTCATCTAATTACTGATTACAACTAACAAGTTACTTTTTCGACAAAATCTTTGATCCTTCAGGTTTTGAGTTTTGCCTACTCGTTTAATTACAATGTAAGAATGCCGTACTCAAAGCAGGGCAAATGAAACGTTCTTATAAAGAATGAAGTTAGTGAAATTCTATTGAGGTATACTTTTCCATTCCGTATCTTGTGTTTTACTCTTTAATGTTTTTGGAAACAATTACAAACTATTAACACTGAATGCTTATGTTATGTTAAATAATACATTTTTATACTTCAAACACTTAATTAAATAACTATCGATTTTTAGGTTTACTTTGTTTGTATTTTAAGAGAACAAATGAAAGATATTTTTGAGCATTCTTCAACAGGTTCTTCCTCTTATAGACAAGGAGTTTAGCATAATTACAAGCCTAATAAGATATCATTAGAACATCTTCGATGACGAGGAACCCACTTTGAGACTAATAATGGCTGGAGACGGCTTGAATGGGTAATGAAGAAAAACTTTAATATAACAGCAAATGTACAACGTTTCGACAAGGT
>NW_013796803.1:0-573 GCF_000517525.1 Limulus polyphemus | reverse complement strand
CCAAACTTTGTAGGCTACTTTAATCGAATAGTGGGCTTAACCGTCACTTTTATAACGCACCAATTGCCGTAAAGTTCGGCCCCATAGTTTTGTTAAATACGAATTCACGCAGAAGTAACGAAACGAAGGTAACGTGCATATATATTACTAAAACACTCAGTAAAAAATATGGGATGTCAAAAAATTTGCATATTTATGTTTTTAAAGTCATATGTTCTATAGTTCACCTTATGGTGAAAAATATTGACATAAAAATGCTAAAATGGAACACAAACTCAAGTAGTTTGGTTAACAGATTGTGGATGTGTTTCTCCGAGGACTCTTTATTTGTGGGTATTAAGAGGTAGTATAACGCATCCGGATGGTTAGTCAGGCATGATAAGTGTGTAGTAGTTTGAGGGTCCCTAGCTAGCGGTTTGTTTGTTTTTGAATTTCGCGCAAAGCTACACGAGGGCTATCTGCGCTAGCCGTCCCTAATTTAGCAGTGTAAGACTAGAGGGAAGGCAGCTAGTCATCACCACCCACCGCCAACTCTTGGGCTACTCTTTTACCAACAAATAGTGGGATTGACCG
>NW_013796802.1:0-571 GCF_000517525.1 Limulus polyphemus | reverse complement strand
AGACCGGCCAAGAAACAACGCGAGGTAATGTGTAATTGAACTGAGTATTGTTGAGTCGAGCACGTGAGACCTTTGCTGGGAATTATAGCGTTTGTTATAGCGCGACTGTTGAAATTAAATGTATCGCAAAGTTATATTTAGAAAGCATAAACCAGTTTTATTTAAGAAAGGATTTGTGTCGCTAAAGTTTCGTCGGAACGAACTTACGGAAAATTAACTAACGAACGGAGACGTAACAATACTATTGTGGGTATAAAATCATTTTTTCTAATGATGGGTGTGAATTCATTTTTTTTTATGTAGCTCCTGTATCACTACTTAACACCTAAAAAATGTGAACTCACCCTTCCTCCTTATTTTTATAACGCTCGCTCACCTGATTATATAAAACGCACAAAACTTTCAATATAAACGATCAAATAGTAAGATACAGACACGACTTGAGACACGCACGAAAAGAACGTAAATCATTTTTCCCTGTCATGACAAGAATCTTTGTCACCATCCGTTTCTCTATGTCTGAAACTTTAGTTTCCAGCAGAAATATATATATAACTCCACTTATTTGTTT
>NW_013796801.1:0-919 GCF_000517525.1 Limulus polyphemus | reverse complement strand
TAATGAAGTCATAATTATGGGTGATTTTAATTTCAGGTATATAGGTTGGGAAATGCTAAAGTCAAACCATGAGGGAGAAAGGTTTTTGAAACTGTTCAGGATGGCTTTCTTCACCAATTAGTCAAGGAACCAACTAGAAACAATGCTAGTTTAGATTTAATGTTAACTTCTAATATAGAAATGATTGAGACAGTAGAAATTGGGGAACATCTGGGTGCAAGTGATCATTTCTCTATTAGGTTCAATGTTTTGTTGCATATGGAGATAAGGAATAATGACATTTTGGTTACAAATTTCAAAAAAGCAAGTTTTGAAGGGATGAGACAATAGTTATCTGTTGTGAATTGGACAGCTGAGTTATTTGGAGACACTGATCAGATGTGGAAGATTTTTAAATATTCAAGGTAAACATATTCCTAATAGAAAGAAAATGGTAGATGCAAGTAAAAAACCAGGTTGGCTCATAAAGAGTTTAGAAATAAAATTGAAGAAAACGCATCATAAGTTTAAGAAATTTAAATTGACTGTCATGACAGGAAACTTAGAAGGTCAAGAAAGTTGGTGAAACAGGAAATTAGGACGTCAAAAAGGATGTATGAGAAAAGGTTGGCTGGAAATGTAAAAATTAACAGTAAGGATTTCTTTAAATACATTAAGGGTAAACAAAATGTTAGGATGGAGGTAGAACCCTTGAGGGATGATAAAATAAGGCTAGTATCTGATGATTGTGAGATGACTGCGTTATTAAATTTTTCTATTTCTTCAGTTTTTACTAACGAAGACTTAAGCAGTATTCCACATCTTGATCAATTGACAGATAGAAATGAGATCAAACAAGATGACTGCAATAATTCTGAGCTGGTTAAGAAAAAAATTGGGAAGCTTAAAAATGATAAGGGTCCTGGGCTGGATAATATTT
>NW_013796800.1:0-572 GCF_000517525.1 Limulus polyphemus | reverse complement strand
GACCAGTTTTTGATCTATGTAAATCAAAACATATGTTGTATTTATATAAAGCAGGAAAAACTGACCAATTATTGGTCTATGTAAATCAAAACATATGTTGTATTTATATAAAGCAGGAAGAACTGACCAATTATTGGTCCATGTAAATCAAAACATATGTTGTATTTATATAAAGCAGGAAAACTGACCAATTATTGGTCCATGTAAATCAAAACATATGTTGTATTTATATAAAACAAGAAGAACAGACCAGTTTTTGATCTGTGTAAATCAAAACATATGTTGTATTTATTTAAAGCAGGAAGAACTGACCAATTATTGGTCTATGTAAATTAAAACATATGTTGTATTTATTTAAAGCAGGAAGAACTGACAAAGTTATGAAATGTTGTATGTATATAAAGCAGGAAGAACTGCCTTGGTAAGTTTTCCACATTCAATCAACCGGATTCCGAAGGTTTTTATGAGCAACCCAAAAGCTCTGGAGTCCATGGAAGATGCACCTGTTGACTTAACTTTCATGTCTGCGAACGGTATAGCATGCATTATCTTATATACTCGCACATTATGGA
>NW_013796799.1:0-574 GCF_000517525.1 Limulus polyphemus | reverse complement strand
CTTTTAGGAAGATAAAAAGAGCACTCTTAGAGTTAAAGGTGGTGAAATTAATTGTAATGAGCATATTCTACTGAGCAACAGATTTCAGCCTTTGAATTCTGCAGACAAGGAACTATTGGAGGGAAGGAAAACAAAAGGATCAGTGAAGGATGTGGATGATAAGGAGGTTATAATTATAAGTCATTCCTTAACAAGGCATGTGAATAAGATAGTCTGTGGGGTAAAAAGGGATAAAAGAATCAGATTATGCTGCCCAGGGGGCACAGGTGGAGTATATAACTGACAGAGCAGGAGATATAATGAAGAATTTTAGTAGAGATTTAGTTTTTGTGGTGCATGGAAGGGCTAATGATGTAGGGAAAGGTTGGTCAGAGCAGCTAATTAATAAGTACAAGAGATTGATAAAGGCATTTCAAGAAAAAGTCCATAACTTTATTTTGTTAAGAATACTGCCCAGAATTAACCGTGGGGATGAAATTATAAGTAGGGCACTATGGTTAAATGCCAGGCTTAGGTTATTATGTAAAGATGAGCAGATTGGCTGGTAGGACTTGTGGAATTAGTTTAGTGAAAG
>NW_013796798.1:0-573 GCF_000517525.1 Limulus polyphemus | reverse complement strand
ATCTGCTTCAGCCATTTTCACTTGATGGAAACCCGACTTTAAGTCTAGAGTTGAAATTCACCTGGCTCCACTTAGGGCATCGAAAGTATCATCAATTCTTGGCAGTAGGTGTGAGTCCTTTTCAGTTATACTGTTAAGAATTTCTGAATTCCACACAGCAACGTTGGGTCCCATCCTTCTTCTGGACTAACACGACTGGAGTTGACCAGGAACTATCTGATTTCTCTACTATCCCTTCCTTAATTGGGCCATCCATGACCTTCTCCATCTCTTGTCGTATTGCTGGAGCAATTCTCCTTGGAGGGATCTTTATTAGATGGTGAATGCCTGTGTTTATTCTGTGCTCCACGAGGTCTGTGCAGCGGAGTTCATGATCTCCTTTTGACAAGACGTCTGCATAATTCGCCAAAAGTTCTCTAACATGAAGAGCCTGTGATGATGACAAATGGACTATACTCTTCTTATAGAGGTCAGTTAAATGTTCTGGGAGAGGACGTCCTTTCTTTATGGTCGTATTTCTTGCTTTAACATTGACTGGCTCTACCTCCTGGCACACACCCAACAATGCCCCTT
>NW_013796797.1:0-574 GCF_000517525.1 Limulus polyphemus | reverse complement strand
AGCTCTTTTGTGTTTGGAACAATATATACTAATTTTTAAAGTATCAAATGTGACTGTAGCTTTTTTTTCCTCCAAAACTTTGTCTTCAAAATAAGGGTGCGTCTTATATTCCAAAAATATGATAATTATATACTGTAACTGTAAAACTCTGGTTGCTTTAATTTAAAAATTCAACCCCACTCAACCTTCTAATAGGAATGTGATATTCAGGCATATAATAGTGATATCGAGATTTTTTAAAGTATTTTATTTAGTTTCCTTATTGTAAAGGCAGCAACACGTGCTCCAGAAGGTCACTGAGACTGCTTTGTTCTCTGTAGTAGGTAATGTCTATTGTACCTTTGAGGATATTACAGTAGCACATAGCATCAGTCAATTTATCAACTACAGATCACTCTCCTTGTTTCTTGATCGAATCTGTTGTTATTTGTGGTTCTTCCCATCTGATACTTGTAGGGAAATAAGTTTTATCTGAAAATACCACAGGAGGCATTAAACCTGATATTTTTTTTTTTTATAAACTTATGTGTTATATGCTCAATATCATAAATGCTAGAAGGAAGTAAGGAGTACC
>NW_013796796.1:0-1915 GCF_000517525.1 Limulus polyphemus | reverse complement strand
AAAGATATTTGTGATATTGAATAAACATTGTAAGTCCTGTTTGACGACTCCTCATAGCGGCAAGACTTTTTCCCAGAAACTACGTAGGAAAATACTTAATTATTCGTAATCCATTAATAAAAACTTACACTACTAAAGGACTGACAATTACATGTAATCGAGGCATTTGTGAGGATTTTCTGTTGAAGTTTAACGTAAATCGAAGTAAATCATTTGTACAACTTTAACCCAAACGTGCATATGAACATCTGAGGGTCGCGGGTTCGAATCCCCATCCCACCAAACATGCTCGCCCTTTCAGCCGTGGGGGGATAAACCTTCTTGCTAAGTAAATGCACGACGAACATAGACAAATCCATGGTATGTACTATGTCATTTTCCAGTCGTCTTTTTCACTAATACGTAATTTATGTAATTATAATTATAATACTGTAATTTATATACGGAAAAGATTTCCCTACGCTTAAATTTCGCACTATTTAATAACCTCCCATAAAATTTACTAACGTGTGATAGTTTAATTAGGATTTGGTGAAATTGGTTCGATTGCGTCAATTTTTGGTTGCTGCGTTTAGGGTGCAACGATTTGTCAAGTTCACAACTTTTAATTTTGTTTACTGCTAAATTTTTCCAACCATGTTCATATGCTTGTTTGTTTTTGAATTTCGCGCAAAGCTACACGAGAGCTATCTGCGCTAGCCATCCCTAATTTAGCAGTGTAAGACTAGAGGGAAGGCAGCTAGTCATCACCACCCACCGCCAACTCTTGGGCTACTCTTTTTACCAACGAATAGTGGGATTGACCATCACATTATAACGCCCTTTTCTAACAAGAAGACTATGTCGCTTGCATGCGTAGCGTTGATGACTGGTGATATTCTATATGCTTTCCTAACAAGAAGACTATGACGCTTGCATGCGTAGCGTTGATGATATTCTTTAAGATTTTCTAACAAGAAGGTTATGTCGCTTGCATGCGTAGCGTTGATGATATTCTTGATGCTTTCCTAACAAGAAGTCTGTGTCGCTTACGTGGATAGTGTTGGTGATATTCTTTAAGATTTTCTAACAAGAAGATTATGTCGCTTGTATGCGTAGCGTTGATGACTGGTGATATTCTATATGTTTTCCTAACAAGAAGACTATGTCGCTTACATGCACAGTGTTGGTGATATTCTTTAAGATTTTCTAACAAGAAGACTATGCCACTTGCATGCGTAGCGTTGATGATATTCTTTAAGATTTTCTAACAAGAAGACTATGTTCCTTACATGCGTAGCGTTGATGACTGGTGATATTCTATATGCTTTCCTAACAAGAAGACTGTTTCGCTTACATGCATAGTGTTGATGACTGACAATATTCTTTAAGCTTTCATAACAAGAAAACTGTGTCTCTTCTGTGATGATATTTTTATGGTTTCTTAAGAAGAAGACTGGGTCGCTTGCATGCATAATGTTGATGATTGTTTACATTTTTATGGTTTTCTAACAAGAAGACTGTATCGCTTTTTATGCACATTGTTGGGGATATTCTGTGAGATTTCCTGACAAGAAAACTGTGTCACTTACATGCATAGTGTTAGTGATATTCTCTATGTCTTCTTAACAAGAAGGTTGTCTCGCTTACATGCATAGGGTTGTTGATTGGTGCTATTCTTTAAAATCTCCTAACAAGAAGTCTGTGTCGCTTACATGGATATATTTCGTGAGTGGTAATATTTTTATGCTTTCTTAAGAAAAAGAATGAGTCGCTTGTATGGACAATGTTGTTGATTGGTGATATTCCTTATGGTTTACTAGCAAAAACACTATGTCGCTTGTATGCATAGTGTTGGGGATATTCTATACGCTTTCCTAATAAGAAGACTGTGTCGCTTATATGCATAGTGTTGATGATTGGTGATATTCTTTAT
>NW_013796795.1:0-1267 GCF_000517525.1 Limulus polyphemus | reverse complement strand
CACGTTACTTACATTATGGTTACTGTAGCATGAACTGGGTCAACACGTCACCTACATTATGGTTACTGTGGAATGAACTCGGTCAACACGTCACCTACATTATGGTTACTGTAGCATGAACTGGGTCAGCACGTCATCTACATTATGGTTACTGTAGCATGAACTGGGTCAACACGTTACCTACATTATGGTTACTGTAGCATGAACTGGTCAACACGTCACCTACATTATGGTTACTGTAGCATGAACTGGGTCAACACGTCACCTACATTATGGTTACTGTAGCATGAACTGGGTCAACACGTCACCTACATTATGGTTACTGTAGCATGAACTGGGTCAACACATCACCTACATTATGGTTACTGTAGCATGAACTGGGTCAGCACGTCATCTACATTATGGTTACTGTAGCATGAACTGGGTCAATACGTCACCTACATTATGGTTACTGTGGAATGAACTGGGTCAACACGTCACCTACATTATGGTTACTGTAGCATGAACTGGGTCAACACGTCACCTACATTATGGTTACTGTAGCATGAACTCGGTCAACATATCTTCTTCTAATAGTAGATTAAGGCTTTCACCTAAGTTCATGTAAGTCGAACTTTCCGAAGCTAAAAAGTGTGAGATTAATGGAATTAACGGGTTTAAGAGACTACAATCATTTATTTACACTAACTCAAGTAGAGATAAAGAAAATGCACTTAACTTAAAAACGTTGAAATGTTATTATTAGAGTAATTTAAGTCTCTAGACACCTAGCAAGTACAATCATTTATTTACACTAACTCAAGGAGAGATAAAGAAAATGCACTTAACTTGAAAACGTTGAAATGTTATTATTAAAGTAATTTGAGTCTCTAGACACCTAGCAAGTACAATCCGATAAAATCAAATTACTATTAATCAGATTCTGTTTTACAATTAATGAAGCGACCTGAATTACAAAAGAAATTCTTATAACATCATTATAACAAGCACTTTCTACTAGTGCTTCAAACTATATAGTGATGTATCATGCAATAACCTTTGAATATATTTATATATGGTGAATTATGTAATGAAAATTGTGACTTTAATACCATTTACTCTGTCACGATTACCTATCATTTTTATATGATTATATATTGTATCCTTTCCATCCCTGGGTTTCTCCCTTAGGCAAATAAAATCATTTGTTGACTAGTTCATATTACTTGCAGGGGTGCAAGTAAAAGAACCTTCTTCCAATCTTCAGTATCAACTTGTTTCTTTGTTC
>NW_013796794.1:0-804 GCF_000517525.1 Limulus polyphemus | reverse complement strand
CTTTACTTTATTTACATGAAATAACTGAGATAGTGCCACGTCTCTACATAAAGTAACTGAGATTCTCTACTTTATTTACATGAAATAACTGAGATAGTGTCACGTCTCTACATAGAGTAACGGAGATTCTCTTAGTTATTTCATGTAAATAAAGTCATGACACTATCTCTGACACTATCTCAGTTATTTCATGTAAATAAAGTAGAGAATCTCAGTTACTCTATGTAGAGACGTCTCTACATAAAGTAACTGAGATTCTCTACATTATTTACATGAAATAACTGAGATAGTGTCACGTCTCTACATAGAGTAACTGATATTCATCTATATCCTTCCCATAAATTTAACTATGATTCACTCCTGTCATTCTATAAAATAACTGAAATTTTCCTGTGCCATTCCAGGAAGTAACCTTGATTCTCCTTTGTTTTTCCATAAAGGAATTGAGATTATCCTGTATCTGTACATAAAGTAATATGACCAAGATACCCCTGTATCTTTCCATAAGGTAACTGAGATTCATTTGTGCCTTTCCCATAATGTACTGAGATTATCCTTAGTCTTTTCATAAAATAACTGAGATCCTCCTGTGTCTTTCCATAATGTAACTGAGATTCTTCTGTATTTCCATAATGTAACTGAGATTCTAACTTGGTCTTTCCATAATGCAACTGAGATCCTTCTGTATCTTTCCATAACATTACTGAGATTCTCCTGTATTTTTCCATAATTAACTGAGATTCTCCTGTATTTTCCATAATTAACTGAGATTCTCCTGTATTTTCCATAATTAACTGAGATTCT
>NW_013796793.1:0-1453 GCF_000517525.1 Limulus polyphemus | reverse complement strand
TGTGGTGAATTATGTGTACATATTGTCCAGTATATGTTGGTTTACATGTGGTGAGCTATGTGTACATATTGTCCAGTAAATGTGGGTTAACATGTGTGAATTATGTGTACATATTGTCCAGTAAATGTGGCTTTACATGTGGTGAATTATGTGTACATATTGTCTAGTATATGTGGCTTTAGATACGGTGAATTATGTGTACATATTGTCTAGTATATGTGGCTTTAGATACGGTGAATTATGTGTACATATTGTCATGTGGTAAATTATGTGTACATATTGTCTAGTAAATGTGGGTTTACATGTGGTGAATTATGTGTACATATTGTCCAGTATATGTGGGTTTACATGTAGTGAATTATGTGTACATATTGTCTAGTATATGTGGGTTTACATGTGGTAAATTATGTGTACATATTGTCTAGTATATGTGGGTTTACATGTGGTAAATTATGTGTACATATTGTCTAGTAAATGTGGGTTTACATGTGGTGAATTATGTGTACATATTGTCCAGTAAATGTGGGTTTATTTGTGGTGAATTATGTGTACATATTGTCTAGTATATGTGGGTTTACATGTGGTAAATTATGTGTACATATTGTCTAGTAAATGTGGGTTTACATGTGGTGAATTATGTGTACATATTGTCCAGTATATGTTGGTTTACATGTGGTGAGCTATGTGTACATATTGTCCAGTAAATGTGGGTTAACATGTGTGAATTATGTGTACATATTGTCCAGTAAATGTGGCTTTACATGTGGTGAATTATGTGTACATATTGTCTAGTATATGTGGCTTTAGATACGGTGAATTATGTGTACATATTGTCTAGTATATGTGGCTTTAGATACGGTGAATTATGTGTACATATTGTTTGTATATGTGGCTTTAGATACGGTGAATTATGTGTACATATTGTCCAGTTTCTGTGCTTTTTGACAATTGCAATCCCTACATCATCCTTATTTTATTTATTTTTTATTACTTATTTAAAGACAAATTTGATCGATTTAATGGCAAGTATATCGTCAGTTGTCCTGTGAATATTATATGCAAACCATACGACTTGTCATTTTCTGTCACGTTTATTCAGTATTAAATATTATGTATTCAGGTATAACTTATCTCTCTCTCTCTCCACCTCCGGGTGTGCATGTGACAGAATGTTTGTCCTTACTCTTGTTATAAAGGTGTTTGTAAGTCAAGGATTGTTTTTGGAATGGAAACATTATCATCACTCAAGGACACTGGCCTGCTCTTTCACGTCCTTGTTGTAAAATTCTTACGAAAGGCTTAGTTATGCAATCGTAATTTTGTTTATTTCTTTGTTTGTAGTTAAGCACAGAGCTACACAATGGGCTAACCGTGCAATGCCCCACGTGTATCGAAACGCAATTTTTAGCGTTATGAGCTCACAGACTTGCCGCTGAGCCACTGATTGGGGGGG
>NW_013796792.1:0-616 GCF_000517525.1 Limulus polyphemus | reverse complement strand
AAGTTACAAGTAGACCTACCCTTTCTTTCTCTGTGTAACTTACCTTATTTGTGGTAAGTTACAAGTAGACCTACCCTTTCTTTCTCTGTGTAACTTACCTTATTTGTGGTAAGCAGGGACTAGAAAACTCTTGAAATTACATCTCCAGACGCTTTTTACGTTTCATTAAACATCCAAAACACATGTGAGTGTTAATAAAAGTAAGTCAAGACTTTAGTTAAACTTTCTAAGCCATTAAAGACTTCGAGCAACTTGAAGTGTCGACCACCAGGGTGCACTTGTAACCTATACTACTTTAATCGCTGTTTAATGTCTTGTTTTATTTATTTAATCTTCAAAACATTCAATTTCAATTGACATAGGGATGCGATAAAGGGTTGGTTTCAAATAGAGTTCAGAGTGGTGAGGGAGATCGAAAAACGATATCGAAACAAACACTCCATTTGATCTCTAAGATATGTACTTAAAACGTCAAACATTAGTGGGATAAAACCAGGTTTTATTAATTATTAAATACGCCGAATATTTCTGGCATTAAATCAAAACATTTAGCCAATCATATTTGATGCAAGAACATTTAACCAATCATCTTTGATGCAGGAACATTTAACCAATC
>NW_013796791.1:0-573 GCF_000517525.1 Limulus polyphemus | reverse complement strand
GTAAAGTTAAAATGTGGTATAACTTTTTTCTATGATATTTACAGGATGCTCCAAGCAAGATGTGTTGACGTGAAACCACCCTAAAACTTTCCCTGTATGGTGTAAAGTTAAAATGTGGTATAACTTTTTTCTATGATATTTACAGGATGCTCCAAGCAAGATGTGTTGACGTGAAACCACCCTAAAACTTTCCCTGTATGGTGTAAAGTTAAAATGTGGTATAACTTTTCTATGATATTTACAGGATGCTCCAAGCAAGATGTGTTGACGTGAAACCAGAATCACCACTAATTTTTATATTAACTATAAAATCATAACTAAACATCGTATATATTTCAAATATTCAGCACCAAACTGGCTAATACATTGTCACTTGTAAAGCGTGAGTTTATATTATCAACTAGTCAGCAACTGTGAAAGTAAATATTGCACGCCAAATCTATTTTCATCTCGCAACTTAATTTGTTCATTTGCGAAAATAGGAGACCTTTCTAAATTATAGGCAAATTGTGATTTACAATAATTAACTAGCTTGTATAACAGGAGTTAAATTGTGATTTACAATAATTAACT
>NW_013796790.1:0-573 GCF_000517525.1 Limulus polyphemus | reverse complement strand
TATTTTCTCATTACCTAGAACTAAAAATTAACCGAATAATTCAAAAAGAACTCGCCTAATGATACAATACTTTACAACACCAGTGTCAGAATTGGAGTCATTTTTGTGGAATTAAAATATAACTTGGACTAAACTTGAATTTCAAGATGCCGACAGACAACACTGGCAGAAGCGAGATCGAAGCTTTGTTAGAAGTAGTGGAATAATTAGAAGAATGTCAGGAATAAATATTTATGACCCACATATTAGGAACCCGTTGTTTGGCCCCAAATACAGATTTAACTTTATTTCAAAATCATCGACAACAAATTAACATTCTAAGCTTTGTTCTTTATCTATATAAATACAACAGTACTGTCTGTCCACGTAACTACTTCTATATAAATATAATAGTACTGTCTGTCCACGTAACTACTTCTATATAAATATAATAGTACTGTCTGTCCACGTAACTACTTCTATATAAATATAATAGTACTGTCTGTCGTATGTCCATGTAACTACTTCTATATAAATATAATAGTACTGTCTGTCTATCTTCACTAAAATTGGTATGGAGATTAATTAGGTCCA
>NW_013796789.1:0-571 GCF_000517525.1 Limulus polyphemus | reverse complement strand
TACCGGAAAACATATATCTAGTAAATGCTAGGGCATTCACGAAGGAACAAGATACTTCTAGAAAATAGGTCACGTGACCTCGCTGACGCAACAGTATTTAACATGCAATGGAACAAAAACAAAATACCTCTCAGTTAATGTGTTCATTTAAAAATATATGTATATAGTTGTTTCTTACAGAATTAAATCTTGAAAAATGTAAATAAAAAATAAATATTATTAAGGTGCCAAGGTTCTCAGGTGCGGGAGTCGCATTCTTACTATTAGGATTATTATTATTATAAAGATATTTGGTTAACGCCTTTCTAAAATAACTTCCAGCCTTTCTAAATAGGCTTATCAAAATAAGATTTGTTACTGTATGTATATAGAATGAAATGAATTACATACAATAATGACACTAAGCAGCAAACAGTATATCCCATAATACTGTTACGTCTCCGTTTGTTAATTGATTTTCCGTAACTTCGTTCCGACGAAACTTTAGCGACACAAGTCCTTTCTTAATAAAACTGGTTTATTCTTTCCGAATACAACTTTACGATACACTTATTTTCAACAGTCGCTCTAT
>NW_013796788.1:0-574 GCF_000517525.1 Limulus polyphemus | reverse complement strand
AGGCTAATATGAATAGTTATTTTGTATTAGACTACTTCCACAGATCATGAACTTGGAGCATGATGGTGGATAAACAAAATACACGGCTTAGCCAAATAATGAATGAATATTTGCTATAAAATTCTCATCAATGTTATAATTGTGGCTACCAGTTTGGCTGCCAGTTTTGATAACATTCCTTTAAGTCCCACGCCCAGTCCTTATTTGGTCGCACCTATTTTTCACACCTAAGGTGTGTTTCATTAGATATCATGATTTTTTTTTCTCAATACAAACCACAGCAAGTAAGAAAGTGACACTCGATAGTAACCAACATTAGCTTTAGGATCGCAACCCAATTATTCGGAAAAGACCTATACTTTACAGAACCAATCAGATTCTTTGAAATATATGGTGGTAGTTTTTCTTCTCTAAAACAGTGTTAATAACTTTCTTTATAGTAACGCCATGGAAACTAGATTAACAGTTTCTTGTCATCACCAGCATGCAGTAGGCACAGCCGTATCAAGCGTCATTATTTACGCTAATTGCTAAAACTAATACCACTTGACACTAAACTCTCTTTAATTAGAAT
>NW_013796787.1:0-1182 GCF_000517525.1 Limulus polyphemus | reverse complement strand
AGTTATTCCCATCCAAATTTTACTTATAGTTCAAATTATGATAACCCACATGCATTATCTTGCATTTATTATAATTAAAACCCACCTGCCATTTATTTGCCAACCTCACTAAGTGATCTAAGCAGCATCTTCTTCACAGCTAGCAACACCCAAGACCTTAATATCAACTGCAAATTTAAATAATTTATTGACTATTCCTTCATCTACGTCATTGATGTAAATCAAAAGAAAAAAGGGTGTAAGACTGAGCCCTGAGTTACCCCGCTTGTGACATTAATCCAGTTTGACTGAACTCCATTTGTAACAACCCTCTGCTTTCTTCCATTCAACCACTCTTCTATCTATCTTGTCCCCCACACCTATAGAGATACTTTTTTTTTACAAGCCTATTATGTGGCACCTTGTCAAATGCTTTCCGAAAATCCAGATACACCAAATCTACACCCTTATTCTCATTTACATAAGCAGTAACCTTTTCAAAGAATGTAAAAAGATTTGTAAGGCAAGATTTTCCCTTAGTGAAACCATGTTGACTATCAAATAAAATTCTAAACTTTGTTAAATGACTTTGCAAAGCATCTTTTAACACACTTTCCAAAGTTTTTCCCACAAATGATGTAAGACTAATGGGTCTATAATTACTGGGACTTTAAGTTATTTAATGTAAGCAAATGTAGTTTCCTGTTACAATTTGAAGTAATTCTAAAAAAAAAAGATGGATAATTTTGATTTGTTTTGTATATTTTATGGTGGTGATGAGGCTGGTCAAACTGACTGACTTCGCATAAAATTAAGATAGTGAATATTGCAGATAAAATATAAAGATTTATTAAAAAAGGATGGAAATTAGAGATCATGCAAAAGAAATTTCTTAATTTTTAGATGGAAAAAAGTATTTTTAATCTTAACATGAAAGTCGATTTATACTCGGAGCAGTGACTACTTTGACTCCATATATTAAAATGTTAATTTTTAGCAAAAATACTTTAGTTAAAATTCAGATTTTTCTGTACATAAGACTTGTAACGTTTACTGAAAGCTTGCCAAATTTTGTGAAGATATGTAAATCATATACGGACGATGTATCAATACAACCTTATCATGGCTTCAAGATACAGTACTGGTATCATATCTCTGTATTGCCACACCCCTAATTTTAGCTATATATATATATATATATAT
>NW_013796786.1:0-685 GCF_000517525.1 Limulus polyphemus | reverse complement strand
CGATGTATATCCAACGAAGGTAACTGTTACCTGTCTACCCACTTTCCTTTTAGCCTCGATGTACATCATAAGCAGTGCAAGCTGTTGCTTCCTTATCCGCTCCTCAGCTTCGATGTATATCGCAACGAAGGTAACTGTTGCCTATCTATCCATCTCCTCCTCAGCCTTGATGTATATTCCAAGTTGTATACGTGTAAATGTAATTATTCCCGGCATATTGTTTTCTTAAGATAATTCTAAGCCGTTCCTAGACAAGACATTCCCAAGAGAACTTTGTGAAACAACTTAGAAAATATTTTATAAATTCTTATATTTCATCTTAACTATGGACTTGGGAAAAAACGTAAGAAAGATGTTAAGAGGTTTTCATGAAACCGAGCTCTGATTTCCCCCGTATCATGTTAAAATTACATTACACGACGTGTAGAGGTTTTTTTTTTTTTGCTGTTGTTGTTGTTTTATGAGTGCATTACAGCCGCTGTTTAAAAGTATTGTAAATGTATTTGAAGCGTTGCAAAACGATACCATGACAACGTTAGATCTTCGTGAACCCGACAAATCACAGTGAACTAACTGTAATCAAGAGATACATATAAAATTATGTGAAGCATTATCGCTTTTTTAAATTGTTTATTTTTTAAAACCCAGTGGTTCGTTATGAGATCATTACTGAATTCATCCGCAT
>NW_013796785.1:0-573 GCF_000517525.1 Limulus polyphemus | reverse complement strand
AACGTCAGAAGGACACTTGTTCAGCTACGTGTGCTCATAATGAAAAAAAAAAATAAAAAATTAGCTAGCGAGAGCCCAAGTGGTAAACCCTTCGCAACGCTATCTATCTAGCCGGACAACTGACCGTTAAAGACAAAGTGGTTTTCTTTTAAAGCTAGGTTCAGCTGTTTGTTTAATCTAGCCCTCAGACTGTCGTTACTGGGAAATAGTTTGGTTAGACAAATTTGTATCGTCTCCTCTAAAAGAATGTTAGTAAAGACAGATTCCATATCAGTGCTTACCATAATATGTTGGTCAGCGTCCGAGTAACATTTTTTAGAAATACAGACATTTTACCTTCACTCTGACGTTCAATATATGCGGTAGCTGTAAAGCCACCTACATAGGTAAGACTTCTTGCCATTTACAAAAGATGCGCCTTGATACACACGAGAGTTTTTAACAAAACTGGACCTAAACTTCAAACTTCACCAAACTCTCAAAACGAAACGTCATCACTCCTCGTTTCCTTATGGAGGTAATGATCACGATTTGTTTGTTTGTAATTAAGCACAAAGCTATGCAATGGGCTAT
>NW_013796784.1:0-567 GCF_000517525.1 Limulus polyphemus | reverse complement strand
GTCCTTGAATAGTGGCAGGTACCAGAGGGTTGGAACTTAGCTAATGTCACTTCTTTTTTCAAGGGAGTCTGATAAAAGATGCATTTAACAAAGTTTAGAATTTTATTTGATAGTCAACATGGTTTCACTAAGGGAAAATCTTGCCTTGCTAATCTTTTGACATTCTTTGAAAAGGTTACTGATTATGTAAATGAAGGTAAAGGTGTATATTTGGTGTATCTAGATTTTCAGAAAGCATTTGACAAGGTGCCACATAAAAGGCTTGTAAAAATATTATTTCTATAGGTGTGGAAAATAATTTAGCAAATTGGATAGAAGTGTCACTTGATGGAAGAAAGTACAGGGTTGTTACAAATGGAGTTCAGTAAAACTAGATTAATGTTATAAATGGGGTACCTCAGGGCTCAGTTTTAGGACCTTTGCTCTTTTTTTATTACATGAAGGACATAGATGATTATAGATTATTTAATATCGCAGATTATATTAAGGTCTTAGGTGTTGCTGGCTGTCAGTACTGCTGATTTACAAAAGGATTTATATCATTTAGTGAGCTGGTGAAATACATGG
>NW_013796783.1:0-568 GCF_000517525.1 Limulus polyphemus | reverse complement strand
GAACTGCAGTCACACGGTATTGTTGAAGTTAACGTTCGTTCATTACAGTGTTGTTTTAGCGCGAGTATTGAGATTAAGTGTATCGCAGAGTTATATTCGGAAAGAATAAACCAGTTTTATTAAGTAAAGACTTGTGTCGTTAAAGTTTCGTTGGAACAAAGTTACGGAAAGTTAATTAACAAACGGAGACGTAACACTATTATTATTATACCATACTATAATTATTATTATACTATTAGATCATCTATATACATAGCTCTAGGCCCCTAGATCTATATAATTAATATACCTTATACAGCTATGAAAATTGAAATGTTATGCTAATAATTGGCAAGCACGAAATTGCATAAGAGAATATTTTTCCCCAATAATTTATAAAATTTGTTAGATGATAGATCTATCATCTATGCATTAGTTTAATACATTTTTAAATTTTTAAGAAATATAAATGTTTGTGTTTTCGCTTCATATATAACAGGACCCCTTTCTCTAATAATTCATTTCTTTGTTTTTCACCTGTTACTATCCATTTTATTTTTTTTTTGTTTTTTTCTACTTTACTTTTTTT
>NW_013796782.1:0-1151 GCF_000517525.1 Limulus polyphemus | reverse complement strand
GCCGATTAGGTCAGTCTTTAAACTTGCCACATTTTACATAGACTTTCCGTTCTCACAATACCAAGCATAAAATGCAGTGGCGTGTAGTTGCAGTTTCCACATTCATCTCTTCTAACGATTTAAATAAATACAGAGGTTTAGCTGGTTTTTGTTCAACTGTTCTCTATCAGTTACCTTTAAGTTTTATTATCAATTTTCATTGTTAGTTTCATTATCAGCGTCTCTAACTAATTTTGCTCTGCCTTTCCTGTTTATTGTTCAAAAATACGTTCGTTGTCAATTTTAACTTAGTTACACGATTTAATTTACTTCTTTTGATCAACATTTGGTGTTTAAGGTATGGTTAGATATGTATATTATAAATTATTTCTTTCTTTGAGATCCATGCCCACCTGGACAGTTCAAAGGTAACGAGCAAAGTCAATGTGTCCCGTGTCCTAAGGATCATTATAGTGATTATTTTGGAGTTTACAGATGTTTGGCTTGTCCAGAAGGTCGATTTGCAAATCCAGGAGCTTCCTCGTTGGATGCATGTAAAAGTAAGTTTTACCAAACTACTTATCACCGCACTATGAACGACTATATCTGAATTCTATTTAGAAATTATATTGCTGCAAGGGCTTAACTCTGAAATAACGTTACAACTTCTTTTCAGTATCATTAACAAACCATGTTATTTATGTACTCAGACATTATCCACTTCTTATATAGAGAGTGAAGTAACTTACACTACGAGCTTAATACGAAGTTCGAGTAATTGACACGTGGTCTATTTTTACTAATTAAACATATTATTTTGTTATAATTTTATTCTTTGGTATCTCTGATTATGTTTGTTGTTTTTTTTACTCTGTACAGATTTGCCTTTCACAGAATTATTGTTTACAAAAACTAGAAGTGCATTAGAAATTGTCACAACTTAAGTTTTTATTGAAACAGTATAATGTATTTTTGCTAGCTTATTTGTTTATATATTTTTTCCACAAGATGATGATTAAAAACGGCTATACAATACATAATTTAGATAAAAAACGACAGTGTTGAAACAAAATCACTCTCCTTACCGTTTACAAAGAATAATTCTGTGAAAGGGTTACTCTGTACAGATTTATTGTCTTTCTAAACTAGCAAAACACATTATACTGTTTCAA
>NW_013796781.1:0-572 GCF_000517525.1 Limulus polyphemus | reverse complement strand
AACAATAAAATGATAAGCATAAGAAATGACATACTTAGATTAAGAAATTAACTTGTTTGGTGTGAAGGTGAATCTTTCTTTGCGAGTGCTAGTTAGTTCACAATATTATCTAAAAGTGTTTGAGAAAAAGTTGAACGATATGAAAAGCTCATATCTGTACCTTCTGTAACATTTCAGCTATAGGTAATGAACAGTTGTCATGTAATTTTTCAAGAACTTATTGAAAGTCACCAAAGCTAAAGGGTATTAATGTGAAATGCAGTTGACAATTTTCTTCATTAAAAGGAATATTTCAGCATTTTGGACATTTTATACCTTAGCTGGCGCTAGATGGCGCTAGTCTACAAAGCTGTAGCTCAGAAATAATACAAGAGTATCTGAAAATCTATAATTTACAAAATATAATAACTATTATAAGTCCCAAAGTCATTTTAAACTATTAATTAAACAGTATAATTAACCATAAATCTTTCTTATATTATTTACACTGTCAAACAGAATTTACGAAATATAAAAAATGCACAGAAATATTGTGAAGTGAACAGAATTTCAAAACGTATTAAATATTTAAC
>NW_013796780.1:0-919 GCF_000517525.1 Limulus polyphemus | reverse complement strand
CATTTCCAATCAGTGAGACAGTCTTCTTAAGAATTGAAATAGGTTACGTAATGTTTTAAAAATTATATTGTAGACTGTTATCAGAGATGTTGATCGAGAAAGAATACAGATAATAACAATTATGAATTGGTTCCGTCATCACTGTTGTCGTCTTTGTTTGCCTGGTCATCTATTTCAAAATGCTTATAACTAATAATGATAATCGAAGACTTTCACAGACCAAGACTAAAATGTTAACACAATAATTAAAAGGAAAACACGGGTGTATAGAAACTTAGATCCACAACATCGTTCCCATCACTTCAGTGAATAACATGCTAAAGAACAGCTTATGTAGGAAGATATGCTGGAGAAGGAGGACTGCTCTTACCCTCGCTATACTTAACCGAATAATGAAGCAAGTAGGGTTTACTCCTTCCCATGATTCAATACACTTATGACAAAATGTATGTTTATTTGGTTTTAACAAGAAGGCTTTCAATAAAAAAAAATAACAAACTCAACAGAAAAAGTAAGTGTTATTTCTCACCTGGATTACCACATAGTTGAAAATTGCGTACATGGTGTTTAGTCTGGCTGTTGTCATTCAACAATGGTTTGTATGATTAAATGATTAAAGCGATGACTCAGTTTTACTTAGATTATGATACAAGTTTTATAAAACTTCGACACTTTGTGAAATGTGGGATATTCAGTATTTCCAACAATCTTTATTGATTTACGACTTTTTTAATTTCTCACTTACTCTGTTTCTATGTAGCTTTAGTATAAACACGGGATCCAGAAAAAAACGTTAAAATTGTTTCTTTCAAATTGCCTTTACTATTTTCTAGCAGGTAATACGTACTTTGTGTGTTGGTATGTTGCTGCGACTTTACATATTAGTGTAAAAAAGGGCCAATGACAGCATTATCTATCA
>NW_013796779.1:0-570 GCF_000517525.1 Limulus polyphemus | reverse complement strand
CTGATGAAATATATCATTGATTTTGTCTATTTTCTTCAACCATCTTTCTGATGAAATATAACATTGAGTTTTTCTAGTTTCTTCAACCATCTTTCTGATGAAATATAACATTGAGTTTTCTAGTTACTTCAACCATCTTGCTGATGAAATATAACATTGATTTTGTCTAGTTTCTTCAACCATCTTTCTGATGAAATATAACATTGAGTTTTTTAGTTCTTCAACCATGTTTTTGAGGAAATATAACATTGATTTTGTCTAGTTTTTTCAACCATCTTTCTGATGAAATATAACATTGACTTTGTCTAGTTTCTTTAACCATCTTTCTGATGAAATATAACATTGATTTTGTCTAGTTTCTTCAACCATCTTTCTGATGAAATATAACATTGATTTTGAGGTGTGTCTGGAAGCTTGTGAGATTTCTTCAATTTCAAATCCTTATTTATTACCCTGTTAATGTTACCAGAAGACGTTTTCACCTTCATCATAATGTCATTTGGGTCGAAGGGTTCTTTTTCGTAATCATAGCCTTCATGTCTATGGTTCAGGTCTTTGCCGCCTGAAATG
>NW_013796778.1:0-574 GCF_000517525.1 Limulus polyphemus | reverse complement strand
GTAAACTGTGGTGAACTGACATATCTTGGGCAGGTTACATATAGTCAGACAATAATTTTGTTTTTTAACTGGGGTAAACTGTGGTGAACCGATATATCTTGGGCATGTTACATATATTCAGATAATAATTTGGTTGGTTAACCATGGTAAACTGTGGTGAACTGACATATCTTGGGCAGGTTACATATAGTCAGATAATATTTTGATTGTTTAACTGGAGTAAACTGTGGTGAACTGACATATTTTGGGCATATTACATATAGTCAGATAATAATTTGGTTGTTTAACTGGAGAAACTGTGGTGAACTGATATATCTTGGGGAGGTTACATATAGTCAGATGATAATTTAGTTGTTTAACTGGGGTAAACTGTGATGGAGTGATATATATTTTGGGCAGGTTAAAAAAAGTCAGATGATAATTTAGTTATTTAACTGGGGTAAACTGTGATGGAGTGATATATTTTGGGCAGGTTACAAACAGTCAGATGATAATTTAGTTGTTTAACTGGGGTAAACTGTGATGGAGTGATATATCTTGGGTAGGTTGGATATAGTTAGATGATAATTTAGTT
>NW_013796777.1:0-573 GCF_000517525.1 Limulus polyphemus | reverse complement strand
ATTTTTAGCCTTTTTTCCACTTGATTTTTTTGACTTTGAAAACGGAGTTTTTGTTTTACTTATACTAGTTTTTGTTGACTTTCATAACTGTCTTTTAGGCCTTCATAGACTAGATAATTTCGTTATTGATAACGGTTATTTAAGCCTTTCTTATACTATATTATAATAATTTTTATAATTGTCTTTTTAATCCTTCTTAATCTAGATTTTTTCGATTTTGGTAACGGTAATTTTAGTCCGATTTCCATAAGATTTTGTGGCCTTTGAAAACGGGTTTTTAATTTTTCTTCTACTAGATTTTGTCGACGTTAATAATTGTATTTTTAAACTTTCATAGACTAGATGTTTTCGACTTAGATAACAGTCATTTGAGAATTTCTTATACTATATTTAATAACTTTTATAATGGTCTTTTTAATCCTTCTTAATCTAGATTTTTTCGACTTTGATAACGATAATTTTAGTCCGATTTCCACTAGATTTTGTTGCCTTTGAAAACGGGTTTTAAGTTTTTCTTCTACTAGATTTTGTCGACGTTCATAAATGTATTTTTAAGTCTTCATAGACTTCTTA
>NW_013796776.1:0-573 GCF_000517525.1 Limulus polyphemus | reverse complement strand
AAATCTACATTTACATTCTTTCCAGTGATCTATACATAACAGACATCACCTCGTGTGGTGAGATTAACCTTACGTATGTATGCTGTCCAGTCATCTATACATAACAGACATCACCTCGTGTGGTGAGAGTAATCTTATGTATGCATACTATCCAGTCACCAATACAGAAAAGACATCAACTTGTGTGGTGAGATCAATATTAGGTATGTTTACTGTCCAATAATCTATACATAACAGACAATACCTTTTGTGGTGAGATTAACCCCAAGATATGCATACTGTCCAGTCATGTATATATAACAGACAATACCTTTTGTGATGAGATTAACTTACATATCTATACTCTATAGATATCTATACATAAGAGACATCACCTCGTGTGGTGAGATTATTTTACGTATGTATACTGTTCTGTCATCTTCACATAACAGACATCACCTTGTGTTGTGAGGTGAACCTTACATATATATTGTTTCCAGTGATCTATAATAACATACATCACCTTGTGTGGTGAGGTTAACCTTACATATATATTGTTTCCAGTGATCTATAATAACATACATCACCTTGTGT
>NW_013796775.1:0-571 GCF_000517525.1 Limulus polyphemus | reverse complement strand
ACCACTCACTGTTCTACTAGGCCTAGCACTAGTCAAGGTACCATATTTTTCAACAAGTTGCCTTATAAACTCCCTAGTGAAATCTTTGAATTTCAAATGGCAATCTCCCATTTTACATATTGTAAGCATTTAGCACAACTAAGTCTATCAAATGAAAAAAACTTCTTGTAGCACAGATTTTTCTAACACATTCTATGGTGGCCAATTGCATGTCAGCTTTATCAATAAGCCGCATATTCTGAGTATAGTCAATTACACAATCAGGCTTTTTGAAAATTTCATTTGCTTTATGATTTACCTTTTCAATGTCAGCCATTTGTCCTTTATTGTCACATAATATTTATCATGCCAACGTATAGCCAACAAATTACCACTTTTCTTTCGTTCACATTTGCCAGATTTCAGCTTAGCAAACTTAGGAACATTCTTCCTGTTTTCTCCTACGGTTCTACAAGTATCGATATTACATGAATCCAAATTTAGAGATAGACCAGGACTAGAGTACCAATTATCAATGTACAACAGGTGGCCTTTCCCTTCATATTTCTGTATCAATTTCTGAAGCCCCATG
>NW_013796774.1:0-1133 GCF_000517525.1 Limulus polyphemus | reverse complement strand
AAGTGTTTAATGATACTACAGACCTAGCACAGGACTTATTAACGTAGTAACACTTCAAGTGTTTAATGATACTAAAGAACAAGCACAGAACTTAGTAATGTAGTAACACTTCAAGTGTTTAATGATACTACAGACCTAGCACAGGACTTGGTAATGTAGTAACACTTCACCAAATGTTTAATGATACTACAGATCTAGCACAGGACTTAGAAATGTAGTAACACTTCACCGTGTTTAATGATACTACAGACCTAGCACAGGACTTAGTAATGTAGTGACACTTCAATCAGTGTTTAATGATACTACAGACCTAGTACAGGACATAGAAATGTAGTAACACTTCACCCAGCGTTTAATGATACTACAGACCTAGCACAAGACTTAGTAATGTAGTAACACTTCACCAAGTGTTTAATGATACTACAGACCTAGCACAGGACTTATTAATGTAGTAACACTTCAAGTGTTTAATGATACTAAAGAACAAGCACAGGACTTAGTAATGTAGTAACACTTCACCAAATGTTTAATGATACTACAGACCTAGCACAGGACTTATTAACGTAGTAACACTTCAAGTGTTTAATGATACTACAGACCTAGCACAGGACTTAGTAATGTAGTAACACTTCACCAAATGTTTAATGATACTACAGACCTAGCCCAGGATTTAGTAACGTAGTAACACTTCAAGTGTTTAATGATACTACAGACCTAGCACAGGACTTAGTAATGTAGTAACACTTCAAGTGTTTAATGATACTACAGACCTAGCACAGGACTAAGTAATGTAGTAACACTTCAAGTGTTTAATGATACTACAGACCTAGCACAGGACTTAGTAATGTAGTAACACTTCACCAAGTGTTTAATGATACTACAGACCTAGCACAGGACTTAGTAATGTAGTAACACTTCAACAAGTGTTTAATGATACTACAGACCTAGCACAGGACTTAGTAACGTAGTAACACTTCAACAAGTGTTTAATGATACTACAGACCTAGCACAGGACTTAGTAATGTAGTAACACTTCAAGTGTTTAATGATACTACAGACCTAGCACAAGACTTAGTAATGTAGTAACACTTCACCAGTGTTTAATGATACTACAGACCTAGCACAGGACTTAG
>NW_013796773.1:0-573 GCF_000517525.1 Limulus polyphemus | reverse complement strand
ATGTACACCACAAGTGACTGGCTTCTCATATAAAACATAAGTTTCAAACTAGGGATATAACAGAAATTTATTCTGCATGGTTGAAAGATTACTCTATCTATGTGACTGAACAATATTGGATGACATAAATATGAAAATGGTTTACAAATTATGTAATTACACCTTCATTAGTTCCAGGTTTACAGATGTGATATCGTGAGATGTTATATTGTGACTTTATTTTAGGCCTGTGTAAGGCGGTAATTAATTCTTTATATTATTGTCATTAATCAAATAATCAAAACATTTCAGAGGTGGGGGCGCCAAAAGTGTCTTTGCCCCCGGGTGCTGAGAACCCTTGCTACGCCACTGGTAATCCACTTTTGTTGAAAAGAAATTTGTATTCCATACTCTGTGCTATGAAAATAATGATTGGTACGTGGTACATAATGAGACTTAATAAAATTGATAACTGGTGTCAGTAAATTTTCTCTTGTCCATCTGATGACAAGTGGTAGAAGCTCTTTTGTGTAGATTCTGGGGTTTAGATTTCATCTTCTATACTGCCTGTGTTCTGAACTGGTACTTTGGGTG
>NW_013796772.1:0-572 GCF_000517525.1 Limulus polyphemus | reverse complement strand
TATATACACACACACACACACATGCACGCATACAGGGTAGCCCAAAAGCAAGTATACAGTTGACAACTGATAATGTATTTAAAGTAATTAAATTAAAATTAAAGTATACAGTTGATAGTTTATTTAACGGCACTTTACAAATGACATGGAATTATGGGAAAGTTAATCCCACAGGTGTTCAAATTGAAATCTGCTGATGTTCATACAATCCTAGTCTGCCTACCACACTACTGCAAACTTTCTGACACAAGTCTGTTTGTCCACCAAGATCTGCAATTCCTAACTAAATGCGTCTGTGATGTACCTTTTCATTTCGTCAACATTCCGCGATTTCCTACTGTACACTTTGTCTTTGAAGCTTGAGTACTCTCCAGATGAAAAAGTCCATAGGGGTACAGTCCGGTGACCATTGGAGGCCTCTCGATTGCGTCTCCGAGAAAAATTTTCATCGAGACAATCCCGATTCAATAGATTTTGCAACTCAAACAATCCAACATATGTAAATGTATACCTACTTTCGGGCCACTCTGTATATATATATATATATATATATATATAGAGAGAGAGAGAGA
>NW_013796771.1:0-573 GCF_000517525.1 Limulus polyphemus | reverse complement strand
GCAATGTTCATAATTTCAAACATAATTAAAAGGATGTGAGCGTTCAGGTGTGACATTTAAATCAGGCGCGTTTTTTTCCCCACGTGCAACTTGCTCCCTTCTTCACGTCCGATATGCACTATTTTCTCGTGCATCAAATCCATATTTAAGTCCCGAATTTCTAAATGCAAGATCATTTTAAGTAAGAATGGCAAGAAGACGGATATCAGAGGCGCAGAGATGGCAAATTATTAACATGAATTCCGCTGGTATGTCCTACAAGGCGATAGGTAGACAGCTTGGCTATCATTACACAGTGATCAGCCGTTTAGTCAGAAAACATGTTGCCACCCAGAATGTTAAGGACCGTCCTCGATCTGGTTGACCATCTGTAACAACCCAACGTGAAGATAGGAGCCTTGGTAGATTGGTCAGACGAAATCCGTTTGCAACAAGCACCCGTCTTAAAAGGCAGTGGTTATCTGGTCGTAATCTGGCAACCAGAACAGTAAGAAATCGTTTAAAATCTGCGGGACTGAAGTCAAGGAGAGTCATAAAACGCCCGACACTTGACGATCGCCATCGCAGGGAGAG
>NW_013796770.1:0-573 GCF_000517525.1 Limulus polyphemus | reverse complement strand
ACAAAATTACAATTCAACAAAGTCTCTTAATTTTACGGGACGTATCTTCTTCCGTACTGGTCTCTGTCTCGTTGGCTTCTGCTTCACGTGGGGTTCATCTACTTCATCAGGAAATGTCCTATCATCGGTAACAGTCACATCAGTGGTATTAACTTCATCAAGAGCTTCACCGTTTCCCTTCTCAAAACTGAGTAGAGTTTCTTCTTCGATGGTGGCTTCTTCAGGTGTCACGTCTTTAGCAGCGTCATTTGTTCTGTGGTCCACTTCGTCCCAACTGAAATGTCCTGGACCATGATAATGCCAAAGCCTGTTGGCATGCACCACTTTTGGTTTACCTCGCCGACCACATTTTACCTGGAAAGTCACATCCGAGAGACGATCCACTATGTCATATGGGCCTTCCCATGGAGAAGACAACTTAGGAGACTTCCCTTTGGTCTTCCTGGGATTATACAACCACACCTTGTCTCCTGCTCCAAAACTGACTTCAGTAGATCTCTTATCATAAGTTAACTTCATCGAATCAGCAGACGTTTTCAAGTTTGAACGTACTTGATGGTGAATAGCATCCAT
>NW_013796769.1:0-573 GCF_000517525.1 Limulus polyphemus | reverse complement strand
GTCACATTTCAATTATTATACATTATATGTGTATATAGATTATTGCTGTTTAGAAATAAGTCCTTCAACTTATTTTTTTTTTAACTACATAGAACAGTAAATAACGAAGTAAAGCAAACAATTATCTCTTCTAGTTACGAACCTTTGTACTCGATTGCTGCTTGACATAGTTTATTAAGCCTTTGGAAATTTTGCACGTGGAGGATATGAAACAAAATAATTTTTTTAGGTTTTATATATTTACAGTTGAATAACCAAAAAATCTTAAATTACTGTATCAATACCATAGAATTTATCAAGCTTAGTAACTAAGCTGTATTTCAGTCTTAAAAAATATGAAATTTTGAGCAGAATAAAGACAACCTACATCCTTGAAATCTTAGTTCGAAAGAAGAGATGGTGTCCAAACAAGTTAAAATGGTTGAGAAAGCCACTAGGGGGACATTCCAAGTTTCCAATTGGTTATTCATGTCATGTATAGAAGTATATAAGAAAGCATTTCCAGTAATGGAAAGAGGTGGGTGGGGTACCAGTGTGTTTGATTTATTACATGAGCAATATCTTAGCAAATTG
>NW_013796768.1:0-571 GCF_000517525.1 Limulus polyphemus | reverse complement strand
GAAATTATGAACATTGCTCAACATCATGAAAATTAAACCTTATTTTCAATAAGCAATCCTGAAAATATTTGGGGGTGCTTATTTGCTATACATTTACTGAATTTCTCTCGGCATTTTGGTTGTTTGCCTAAAAATTCGTCGCAACAAGAGATTTATTTATTTTCCCTCTGGAATTACCCCAAAAAAGACGGATAAAAATTTTGTGGACAGAACTGACAGAAAAGTAGATTTGTGCTGACAAATGGAATATTGGGATGAGGGGTGGGCACCTCCTTCTCTACTCTTTTTTTTAAGCCATATTCTTGATTCTCCAGATCGCTAATTGGAGTATTTTATGGTATTTCTTGTGTTAAATCGTAACGAAGTTTTCTTATAGTTCAGGGTGTGTAAGGATAAACTCCTGATGACTCTACAAGGCGAAATATCGACCAATATTCTTTTAGTGGGGCGCAAAATAATAAAAGAAATACTTTAAGAAAAGGTTTGGTTTGTTTGAATTTCGCGCAAAACTACACGAGAGCTATCTGCGCTACCCGTCCCTAATTTAGCAGTGAAAGACTTGAAGGAAGGC
>NW_013796767.1:0-573 GCF_000517525.1 Limulus polyphemus | reverse complement strand
GCACTTCAACATGTCCTTTCTACTGCAGGGGGGGAGTTTGTTGCTGTCTGTGGGTAGCAGAACTAAGACTTCTGCCCGACCTTGAAACGTCGATCCTTGGCCTTCTTGTCATAGAAGTGCTTCTGACTGCCTTCGCTATGCTTAGTTTATCCAGTAGAACTGCTTTGATCGTCTGTTGCAGTACTCCTTTCAAGTCCCCAATCTTTTAAGCCTCTTTCCCTTTTGTATTGTGCTCGACTTTCTTCCGGGCACTATCACATTGTTTCTGCAGTGAAGGGCCTTTCTTATGGGCTTCCTTCAGTTTTCATAAACCTACAAGACACCACACAAAAAATCAATACGCTCAAAAACCTGATAAACACAGCCACAAGACTCTGTTCAACGGACTACATAAATGAAGAAATTACCCACTTAAAGCATTCCTTTATTCACACCAATAAATTCCCACCAGCTATTGTTGAAAAACTCTCCAACATTCCCCACAACAAAACTCAACTCACGAACAGAATTGACACTAACAAACCCAACAACAGAACATTGCACTGCAGTTTACCTTTTGTTCCTGAAACCAGC
>NW_013796766.1:0-1368 GCF_000517525.1 Limulus polyphemus | reverse complement strand
ATGTCCACATAATACAAGTAACATTAATTGGTTATGTCCACATAATACAAGTAACATTAATTGGTTATGTCCACATAATACAAGTAACATTAATTGGTTATGTCCACATAATACAAGTAACATTAATTGGTTATGTCCACATAATACAGGTAACATTAATTGGTTATGTCCACATAATACGTAACATTAATTGGTTATGTCCACATGTTTTTCATAATACAAGTAACAAGTAACATTGATTTGTTATTTGATGATGAGGAACCCACTTTGAGACTAACAATGCTTGGAGACGGCTTGAATGGGTGATAAAGAAAACTTTAATATAACTTTAACACAACAACAAATGTACAATGTTTTGACAAGGTTTTGTCATCACCTGAAAATAATCTGTTTATAGTTAAATTTTATAGAATCATTCAAGTTTCAAAATTACATTTAACAACAAAAAGAAAATAATTTAACATATTTTGGATTTTACAGGTTAGTACTATGTATTTAAAGGATAATTTTCAGAGAGCAGTTATTATGAAATAGTTGATAATCAGGTGAAAAGAGAAATTTTATGTACTAAGCATAATAAAAAGTAAGGTGATAATAAGCTAAGTGGCTCTGAAAGGTCACCCCAGACCCTAAAACAATAAGAAGATAAGGGAAATTAAAGTGACAGAAGGCCAATGACCCTATCAAAGATTCAATAAAACATCCAGCTAAAACAAACAAATGTAGCCATTCACATTATATGCCTATCCAATAAAAGTTTACATGAATTTATACCAAATAGTACACACCATACCATTCAAACTGAAAGATATGGAAAAAAAAATTGATGAATAATTCAGCTTTATAATAGAAATTAAATTCAAAAAACGATTTGACTTTCTCCAAAGTGTGGAATGTTGATTTGGCAATGAAGAACTGGCAAGTTGGAATAAAACATAATGACGTAAGCATCTCAAACTGTGGAGGTATCTGAACTAAAAAGCCAAAGGAACAAGGTTCTATAAAAACTTGGTTCTACAGCATCAAATATCATTTGTGTATCATAACATGGTATTTTCTATTGCATGGATTTCCCTTGGAGTAGTTAAGGCCTGATAATTGAAGGTTCAGAGAATATCAACTTATAGTGTTTTCTATTCCTCTCTAAACTCTGAGTTCATCTGGAAGAATGAGTTGAAACACAGATAGTTACAACCACAATCTTTATTCAGAAACAAACAGTACTTAGAACAAAATAAGGGCAAATATTTGTAGTTACAAACACAATCTTTATTCAGAAACAAACAGTACTTAGAACAAAATAAGGGCAAATATTTGTAGTTACAAACACAATCTTTATTCAGAAACAAACAGTACTTAGAACAAAAT
>NW_013796765.1:0-568 GCF_000517525.1 Limulus polyphemus | reverse complement strand
AACAGTGGCAGCTCGAACAGCAAAATAAACAAGAGAAATTACAGCAGTGCTGGAGAAAGGAAAAGAAACAAGAAGAGAGACAACGGCAGTTGCAAGAAAGCCTGCAACAATGGCAGCTCGAACAGCAAAATAAACAAGAGAGATTACAGCAATTGTTAGAGGAAAAAGAAAAGAAACAAGAGAGACTACAGCAGTTGTTGGAGGAGAAAGAAACTAAACAAGAAGAGAAATTACAGCAGTTGTTGGAGAAGAAAGAAAATAAACAAGAAGAGAAATTACAGCAGTTGTTGGAGGAAAAGAAAGAAACAAGAAGAGAGATTACAACGGCTATTGGAGGAGAAAGAAAATAAACAAGAAGAGAAATTACAGCAGTTGTTGGAGGAGAAAGAATATAAACAAGAAGAGAGACTACAGCAGTGGCAACTAGAACAAGAAAGGAAACAGGAAGAAAGTATCCAACAGTTGCAGGAAAGTCAGCAGCAACTACAGGAAAATCAACAACAATGGCAAGAAGTACAAATGGAAAACATTAGTAAATTTAAAAGCGAATTAGATACGTTAAAAAGAC
>NW_013796764.1:0-573 GCF_000517525.1 Limulus polyphemus | reverse complement strand
ACAATAGCCCACATTTTATTGTTATGCCATCGTTACGACTAAGAGCGACGGCACCATTTTAGACATATGTTTTCTAATGGTTTAGCCCTGACATTGGATGGTGTCATTGACGATGGTGACACTGTCCAACTTGATTGTATTTTTAGATTTTTACGAGCCATTGGCTTTTTTAATTCTATTTGCATTTTTTATCCGAATTTTGAACATTGTTTACTTTTAACTCGATTTATTTTTATATTTTATAAAAAATTTTCTTTTAAGGTTTTTACCAGTTGTTTGGCGCAGATAGCCTAGTTGGGTTGCGCCAAAAAACGCCAAACAAACAACCTTCCACAACTTTTCTGTTCCTCTATGTGTCTCTTGTTTGTTGAACAAACTTTGAGTAATTTCTATGTGTTCACTTATTTGTATTAAAACAATTATAAATACCTTTTCTGTATAATTAAGGTTTGTACATTATGAGTATACACGTTTATTTATCGTGTAGCTTTGTGCGAAATTCACAACAAACCAATCAAATCTAGTTCTCCAACTCCAAAATCCAGAACTCCATCAACCCGTGCATCTACTTCT
>NW_013796763.1:0-572 GCF_000517525.1 Limulus polyphemus | reverse complement strand
AATTTATATACATATATAATGTATAATGATTGAAATGTGACTGTATTTTACAAAATACTAATCGACTAAAACACGGCCAAGACAAGTTACTTTGTAAGAACAAAGGTCGCCTTTATATTACTTGATACAGTAACATGAGTGCACTTGAGCCACGTCATTGTAACCTCTGTATTGTTAGCCGGGCACAGGTGAAAGGTCAATATAATAAAAATAATAAATGTATAATGTTATGAGAATTAAGCTATTTCGTCAAAACATTTATGTTTTCATGTTATAATTTGTGTTCATTCTAGAATGAAAGATGCATAATTTATGTTTATTTCCTAATTTTTTATGGTAACGAGACCGGTCAAATGTACCAAACTTTTACAGAGATTAATTACTGAAAATAACAGATTAAATATAAAGTTTTTTCTTAAGAAAAGTTTGATAACTATTTGGACATTATAAAGATTTCGCATGTGAAATTTTGAAATTTTCCGATTCATAAAAGTATTTTAAAACCTAAAATAAAAAGTACTTTGCATGATAGATAGGCAAGATGTGAAAAGAAAAAAAGGCGTGAGAGAAAC
>NW_013796762.1:0-572 GCF_000517525.1 Limulus polyphemus | reverse complement strand
GACTTGTAACAGTGTGAGAATACTTGGCTTGTAACATTGTTAGATAGAATACTTGGCTTCTAGCATTGTTAGTTAAAATACTTGACTTGTAACAGTGTAAGAATACTTGGCTTGTAACATTGATGGTTAGAATACTTGCCCTGTGACATTGTTAGCTAGAACACTTGACTTGTAACAGTGTAATAATACTTGGCCTGTAACATTGTAAGAATACTTGGCCTGTAACATTGTTAGTTAGAATACTTGGCTTGTAACATTGTTAGTTAGAATACTTGGCTTGTAACATTGTTAGTTAGAATACTTGGCTTACAACGTTGTCTGTTCTAATAGTATATTATATTATTCCTATAACAAATAAAAAACGTTGGATCACCCTGTATGTTATGCTGAATGTAAAACACAACAGAAATATAATATCGTAATTCAACAATGAGTAATTGAGTAAGTTCACCATAATTAATTCTTTATTGTGAATAATTCCTCGGTACTTAATCACCATAATTTACATGATTTTTATAAGGTTTTATTACTTTAATCATATGCTTGTTTGATTTAGTATTAACGTATGGTCC
>NW_013796761.1:0-571 GCF_000517525.1 Limulus polyphemus | reverse complement strand
CAAAATAAACAAGAGAAATTACAGCAGTTGTTGGAGGAAAAAGAAAAGAAACAAGAAGAACGAGAAAAAACAAGAAGAGAGATTACAACAGTTGTTGGAGGAAAAAGAAATTAAACAAGAAAAGAGAGATTATAGCATTTGTTGGAGGAAAAGAAAAGAAACAAAAAGAGAAATTACAGCAGTTGTTGGAGGAAAAAGAAAGAAACAAGAAGAACGAGAAGAGAAAGTACAGCTTGTGGTTGGAGGAAAACGAAAAGAAACAAGAAGAAAAGTTACAGCAGTGGCAACTGAAACAAGAAAGGAAACAGGAAGAAAGTCACCGGCAACTACAGGAAAGTCAACAACAGTGACAATAAGTACAAATGGAAAACATTAGTAAATTTAAAAGCGAATTAGATGCATTAAAGGACGATTTATTGTCTTTTACACAAGGAGGATACATTAACCGTCAGACCCTGCAGCTAAACCCTAATGCAGACATATTCAGTCCCGTTAGAAGTCACATCCCAGATATGAATGTCAGTATTAGGAGTAATCTAGTACGAAGGAAGCCACAGGAATATGATAGTAT
>NW_013796760.1:0-572 GCF_000517525.1 Limulus polyphemus | reverse complement strand
AAATAAACTGGCTTAATCAAGAAAGGACTTGTATCGCTGAAGATCCTCGGAAAGAATTTCTATCGGAAATTAACAAACAAGCAGATACATACGCAACACTGTATACTGGTTTAAGTATCACACGTAGTTCAACTTGTGGCTACACATTACAAAGGAAGTTCTTTATATTTTTCTTGATTTTCAAAGCATGTGTTCCAGTAAATGGTAGTGTCATATACACAATCGTTTTTGAAACATTATCTTTTTCTTCATTAGGCCGCTTTGTTAATATAATCGTTTATAACTCGTATTAAAAGGAACTTAGCACCTGAACTAAATAAGAAATCCAGCACCGGTTAAAAGTGTGATAAGAGAGAAAAAATTTACATGTTAGAAATTACCTTGTGTTAGTCATTTATATATATATATATATGCAACCGATTGTCAAATATCTGTTTACTAATACTAATTACTTACATTATGAAAGACGCGTGCTTTTTTTAGTTTAGATAAGTAAGAACATAATTTTTAAGACTCTTATCTCATGAAAATTAAATTTACAGATTGACTTTGTTCTTATTGAGTTCGATGCG
>NW_013796759.1:0-573 GCF_000517525.1 Limulus polyphemus | reverse complement strand
TTCTATCGATCTAATCATTTTCTTTCCAGTTATCTCTAGACAGATTATGAAAACAAGAGGAGAAAAACCTCCAGAACAACAACAAGACATATACAACTTTTAAAAATCTGCTGTTTACATTCTATATTACAATTGTTACCTGAAATACATAAACTTGAATGGACATGGTTAACGTAGAAATGAATAAATTCAATATGGTAGACCAACTTGTACTATTTTTTTAAAATATACGTTCTTGGAAATTAAAATCGATTTCGTGGAGGATGAATAAACAAGTTGAAAGGTTTGTCTTGAGCCTGCTGACGATGTCTCAAAGCTGCATTAATGAGTGTTATCTCGAGTGCGTCTCGTGGTTGGTGCATCTGGTCACAGTGAAATAAGTAGTGAAATATACAGACTGTTTTTTTAAAAACGCTGTTGCATTCAAAACATTTGTAAGGAAAGCAGCACAATCGGATGTTTTCCTTTGTTGAAGAAAACCTATTTCTTACTCGAGTTTCAACTGTGTTAACATCTTTTGCCGTTGTAATTGTTTGTTCTTCAGAAGTAGACTCTGGTAATTCGGGTGTATAT
>NW_013796758.1:0-573 GCF_000517525.1 Limulus polyphemus | reverse complement strand
TGATACACGTCGTGTTTAGAACAAATAGGGCCTGGAATAGAACACATAGTAAAGTATAATTATAAATTTGTATAAACATTCATTCAAAACTTGAAAACGCTTACCAGTATACTAAAATCAATGACAGTTCTTTTCATTAACGTTATCTTACATTAATACGAAAACGTTTTTTTAAAGTAATTAAATTTTAAAGGAATATATTACCTTCCAATGCGGTAATTCTTTGTTTAGCCAGATCTGTTAATTCTTCCACAGTAGACGACAGAGAATCGATAATTCCTTCCAGTGAACCAACAGTATGACAAGCAGTGTGGCGATGAACATTAGCCTGGGTTAAAAAGAAGAGAGACAAAATACATAGTAATTGAACTATATAATACATGATGTATACGTATACTGAGCTGTATTCTTCTCTGAGGATTACAGTACGTACCAAGGCTTTTATTGCCGTCGTACAAAGGAAACATGAAAGCTGAAGTGAATTTTTATGACGTCACTATATCTCATGATCAGAAGTTCTTGAAAACATGGAGCTGGCTGATACGTGACTTTTCATGTTCACTTCTATAGTAC
>NW_013796757.1:0-380 GCF_000517525.1 Limulus polyphemus | reverse complement strand
GTGTTACTTTTGATATATATATCTATTTACTGATGCTCACAGCAATATACATATTTATCAAAATTAAATTCTTTTTTTTCAGTATTATAATTTGGAAACGACATAGTCTCATGATATCACAGTGTTGTCATGATACAAATCCAGGGAGAGAAGGAAACCTAGATTATGTAAAATATTCACAAATTGGTGATTATAATTTAAAACATGAGGAACTTGAAGAAAATACTGCTAGAGACGCCAAAACGAAAAACGTATCAGAAATTTATGACGTGAGTGTTAACAAACCATTTAGTTTAACGTGCCATTAAGCAATATTTATATTTGAAAATTACGCAATGAACGTAAAAATGTAGTTTCACTTTTGTTTATTTGTTGTGAAG
>NW_013796756.1:0-1162 GCF_000517525.1 Limulus polyphemus | reverse complement strand
CTTGTTTCTTATTATACTGTTACGCCTGTGTTCGTTTGTTAAGTTTTCGTAGAAATTCCTTCCGAGAAACTTCAGCGATACAAGTCTTTATTGCAGACAGGCAGAGATAGAGACGGACAATTGAGTTTGTTTGTTTTTGAATTTCGCGCAAAGCTACACGAGGGCTATCTGTGCTAGCCGTCCCTAATTTAGCAGTGTAAGACTAGAGGGAAGGCAGCTAGTTATCACCACCCACCGCCAACTCTTGGGCTACTCTTTTACCAACGAAGGATAATTGAGTCAAGCGCAGTATTAAGTAAAGTGCGTGAATCGTTCGTTGTGAATTATTGCGTGTGTTTGAGTTAAAGTGACTGTGGAAATTAAGTGTTAAAGATAATTGCAGAGTGTTCTCCAGACGCCCTCTATTTAGTATATATAAGGCCGGCGAGAAGTGACGGCATAGATATAGACGAGCCTTTACGAACGTTCGAGATACTCATAACGTGTTACCAGTTCACGTGACTTCCGCTTTCGTAACAATACGATGTCATGTTACGACCACGTGATTTCCGATTTTGACTGTTGTTGTAACAATGTTCTTTGAAGCAAAACTATCCTCAGACCATCTAATGACGTGTGTGACAGTGAAGAATATTGGTTTTGGATCAGTTGAGATACTAAATGTGCTGCTGTATGAGATTGTATGCTTCTATGGTGAACATTTAAGGCTATAATATTCAAAATAGTGTCCTGTTATTGTACATCCTGTAAAAAGCAAAAGCAAGTAAATACTTGGCTGTTGGATGCAGTTTTGCATATGTGGTGGCACTCCACAACAATAGCATAAGCTAAACGTTCTTACAACGTGGACTAAACCCTGGGTACAATATATCAAGGACTAAATTTGATAATGTAAACAGCATACATTTCTTATATTATTTAGCAGAAAAAATAATTATTGAAATTCACTGATGATGGAAAAACAATATTTTTGAGTAATATTTAAAGAATTTTTAAGTTTTATATTATTTGCTTTTGGCATTTTCCTATCATATGTTCCATTCCAAAATACAGAAGATTTTTTTTTAAATATTGGCAGAGAGGTTAACACAGATTTACAGTTGCAATTTTATTGTATGATTAGATAAGTGCTCTTTATTCTAGTTTATCATATGTATAACTA
>NW_013796755.1:0-573 GCF_000517525.1 Limulus polyphemus | reverse complement strand
TAAACGTTGCACATCTATAATAAGTTTCATCATTCCCCATTCCAGCCGTCTCCAAACCTTTATTTTCTAAAAAGGCCCGGCATGGACAGGTGGTTAGGGCGCTCGACTCGCAATCTAAGGGTCGCGGGTTCGAATCCCCGTCACACCAAACATGCTCGCCCTTTCAGCCGTGGGGAAGTTATAATGTGACGGTCAATCCCACTATTCGTTGGCAAAAGAGTAGCCCAAGAATTGGCGGTAGATCGTGATGACTAGCTGCCTTCCCTCTAGTCTTACACTGCTAAATTAGGGACGGCTAGCGGAGATAGCCCTCGTGTAGCTTTGCGCGAAATTAAAAACAAACAAACAATTTTCTAAAAAGTGGGTTCATCGTCATTGTGTAGATCTATCCATCTGAAAACTGTATTGCTGTGTTAACAAACATATTACCCTCATTAAAACTGTATTGGTGTGTTAACAAACACATTCCCCACATTAAAACTATATTGGTGTGTTAACAAACACATTACCCTCATTAAAACTGTATTGGTGTGTTAACAAACACATTACCCTCATTAAAACTGTATTGGTGTG
>NW_013796754.1:0-870 GCF_000517525.1 Limulus polyphemus | reverse complement strand
CAAAGTCGAAAAAATCTAAAGTAAAAAGGAATAAAAAGACCGTTATCAAAGTCGAAAATATCTAGTGTAAGAAGGTCTAAAAAGATCGTTATCAAAGCCAAAAATGTAGTGTAAGAAGTAGTAAAAATAACGTTATCAAATTCGAAAAAATCTAGTGTAAAAAGGACTAAAAAGACCGCAATCAAAGTCGACTAAATCTAGAGTAACTCGACTTTGATAACGGTATATTTAGTCCTTTTACACTAGATTTTTTGACATTGATAACGGTCTCTTTAGTCCTTCTTACACTATATTTTCGAAGGACTAAAATACCATTATGAAATTACAAAATAATCTAGTGTAAGAAGTTCTAAAAAGACCGTTAACAAAATCAACAGAGTCGAGTGTAAGAAGTGAGTAATAAGAACCGTTATCAAAGTCGACAAAATCTAGTGTAAGAAGGACTAACAAGACCGTTACCAAAGTCGAAAGAATCTAAAGTAAGAATGAATAATAAGACCGTTATCAAAGTCGACAAAATCTTGTGTAAGAAGGACTAAAGAGACCGTTATTAAAGTCGACAAAATCTAGTGTAAGAAAGACTAAAATACCATTATGAAATTACAAAATAATCTAGTGTAAGAAGTTCTAAAAAGACCGTTAACAAAATCAACAAAGTCGAGTGTAAGAAGTGAGTAATAAGAACCGTTATCAAAGTCGACAAAATATAGTGTAAGAAGGACTAAAAAGACCGTTATCAAAGTCGACCAATTCTAGTGTAAGAAGGACTAAAAAGACCGTTATCAAAGTCGAAAAAATCTAGTGTAAGAGGGTCTAAAAAGACCGTTATCAAAGTCGAAAACATCTAGTGTAGGAAAGATTAAAAAGGCC
>NW_013796753.1:0-573 GCF_000517525.1 Limulus polyphemus | reverse complement strand
GTATTTTGTAATATACAGTCAAATTTCAATTACTATACATTATATATGTTTGTTTGTTTGTTATGAATGTCGCGCAAAGCTACATAAGGGCTATTTGCGCTAGCCGTCCCTAATTTAGCAGTGTAAGACCAGAGGGAAGGCAGCTAGTCATCACCATCCACCACCAACTATGGGGCTACTCTTTTACCAATGAATAGTGGGATTGATCATCACATTATAATGCCCCCACAGCTGAAAGGGCGAGCATGTTTGGTGTGACGGGGATTCAAACTCGTGACCCACAGATTGCGAGTCAAGCTCTCTAACCATCTGCCCATGCCTCATTATACATGTATATAGATTATTGCTATTTTGAAATAAGTTCTTATTTTTCTTAAAACATGGAACAGTAAATGAAGAAGTAAAGCAAACAATTATCTCTTCTAGTTAAGACCTTTGTAGTTAGTTGCTGCTTGAACCAGTATTTCAACAAGGTAAGGTGTGTTTTTGTCTGCTCTAAATTTCATATATTTTTAGATTAAAATACATCTTAGTTACTAAGCTTGATAAACTATAGTGGAATTCTATGGTATT
>NW_013796752.1:0-2651 GCF_000517525.1 Limulus polyphemus | reverse complement strand
AAAATCAGCCACACTAAATATTTTATATCCAATGCCAAAGAGGCCTTTCGTCAAATACTAGGGCTCATCACGGCGGCTGGGATACGAAAGATCATACACTCTACATGTTTCGACGTGTCTTGCGTCGTCCTCACCCCCCCCCCCCCCATGGCACAGTGGTATGTCTGCGGACTTACAACGCTAGAAACCGGGTTTCGATACCCGTGGTGGGCAGAGCACAGATAGCCCATTGTGTAGCTTTGTGCTTAATTACAAACAAACAAACGCGTCGTCCTCAGGTGTGTAACCTGAATAAGGATGATGGACCTGATGGAAATGTTGTCAGCAGATGGCGTGAAATTCTTTAATGTCAAAATTGGTGTTTTGATAATTCTAAAAATAAGTGTTATTTTTGCAAAACATTACACTCCTGAGGATGACGCTAGAGTAACATGTGTATGATATTGTTTTCCAGTCTCATCCGGGTTTTTTACCACTTTCTAACCAGTAAGTTATTGTATTTTAGTAATTAGTAATTTTTATTGAAGTGTGTATAAAATAATCGTTGTTTTTTTAAATGTTAGTTAAAAAAATTCATTGTTTTATTGTTTATGTTTTAAACCCAACAAGCTTACAAACACAGCTATTGGTAATGTGATGAACATCACGTGTGATAAATAATTCATTGTTTTATTGTTTATGTTTTAAACCCAACAAGCTTACAAACACAGCTATTGGTAATGTGACAAACACCCTGTGTGATAAATAATTCATTGTTTTATTGTTTATGTTATTCATAAACTTATTTGTAAACATTTAACAGTTTATAATGTAATAACCTTCATTTGTGCTGAAAATTTCGATAATGTTTAATGCTTTGCTGCATCTATACACGAGCAATGATTTTTTTTTCCAGTTTCTAAATTCATCATAATTAATGTAATTATCTACTTGTATATTTGCTGAACAATAAAATTATTTATGTTGTACATGTGTGAGATTTCTTTCATTTTTTTAGATATTCAAGTATTCTTAAAAAGATTTCCCCGGTGCGGCATGGGGCAGTTTACGACTTAGAATGCTAAAATCCGAGGTTCGATTCCCCTCGATGGGCACATCAGAAAGCCCGATGTAAAAACAAACAATCGTAACAAAAATAAATATGTAATTTAATACCAAAAATAATTTAGTAACAAACACTTTACATCTGAAATTTAATATCACAGAGATTATAAAGTAGACAGTTTTTACGCGAAATTTACTTTATAACGTAATACCAACAATAATCTACTTATAAAGACTGTCTACTTTATAACGTAATACCAGCAATAATCTACTTATAAAGACTGTCTACTTTATCACGTATTACCAGTTATAAAGTAGACAGTCTTTATAAGTAGATTATTGGTAATACCAACATTAATCTACTTATAAAGACTGTCTACTTTATGACGTAATACCGACAATAATCTACTTATAAACACAGTGTACTTTATAACGTAATGTCAACAAAAACCTACTTATAAACGCAGTTTACTATATAACGTAATATCAACAAAAACCTATTTATAAACGCAGTTTACTTTATAAGGTAATACCGACAATAATCTACTTATAAACGCAGTCTATTTTATAACGTAATATCAACAAAAACCTATTTATAAAAGCAGTTTACTTTATAACATAATGTCAACAAAAACCTACTTATTAAAGCAGTCTACTTTATAAGGGAATACCGACAATAATCTACTTATAAACACAGTGTACCTTATAACGTAATGTAATATAAAAAAATTATTTACTAAAAAACACATTCTACATATCTAATGTAGTATCAATAATAATCTCATAATAATAAACTCTACCTTATAACGTAATGTAATATAAAAATTATTTACTAAAACACATTTTAAATATCTAATGTAGTATCAATAATAATTTCATAATAATAAACTCTACTTTTGTAATCTGTTAATTATTGTTGATATTGGTAGACCGTATTTGTTTTTTAACAGAATACCAGCAATAATATCTTAACAAACGCAGTCTACCTTTGTAACAGGTTAATTATTGTTGATATTCAAAGGTAGACCGTATTTGTTTAACAGAATACCAACAATTATTACAGTAAGTCAGTAGGATAAGGATTACAGTAAGTCATTAGGATAAGGATTACATGTAGCCAGTAGTATTAACTATAAAGAACGATTATCTTGAGTTCTTATTTACTGCAGTCACAGAACAACGTCCAACTGTACAGTCCTGATGTAGACAAGTTTCCGCTGGAGATACTCCATATTAAAAACCCTGAAGAACTCCCTGACTCTGTAGATCCTACCAAAAAAGAGGCGAGTTTATGTTATAACACATTAATTAGCTCTTATTTCCACTTCTAATAAATGAAATACACAAACGTAGACTGTGTTTGTAATGTAATATCAGCAATAATATCCTAACCAATACGCTCTACCTTTGTAATGTAATATCAAAATTAATATCCTAACAAAGCTAGACTCGGTTTGTTACGATATTATTGTTGATATTACATTGAAAAGGTAGACCGTATTTGTTGTTAATTATTGTTGAGATTGCATTACAAAGGTACACTGCGTTTGTTAAGATATTACAGTAAGTCAGTAGGATAAAATTCCTTTATCCTACTGACTTACTGT
>NW_013796751.1:0-573 GCF_000517525.1 Limulus polyphemus | reverse complement strand
AAGAAATAGCACCCCAGATCATCACAGAACCCCCGCCATGTTTTACGGTTGGGAGAAGGCAGTCTGGATTGAAGGCTTCTTTCGGCTGTCTCCAAACGTACACTCGGCCGGAGGTCGGAAATAAGGTAAACGATGATTCGTCAGAGAAAATCACATTTTTCCACTGCTCGACGGACCAATTCTGGTGGTTTCTACACCACTCTAAACGCTTCGAAACATTTGTCTTTGAGAGCAGAGGTTTTCTAATTGCAGCTATTCCGTAGAATCCAGATTTGTGCAGCTCCCGACGAACAGTTTTTGTGGAAACTGGGTTCTGTAGGTTTCATTGAGGTCTGCAGTGATTTTAAGAGCCGTGGTCTTGCGATCCTCTCTAACAATTCGATTTAGAGTCCGACGGTCTCTCTCAGACAACTTCGACTTTCGGCCAGACCTGTGCTTTGTTCAGGACGTTTTTCCTTCTCATTCAAAGGCAGTCATTACTTTTGAGACAGTACCTCTTGAAACGTCAAGCATTCGGGCAGTTTCTGTTACACTAGCACCTGCCATACGAGCACCAACAATTTGGCCTCTTTG
>NW_013796750.1:0-575 GCF_000517525.1 Limulus polyphemus | reverse complement strand
AACATTTTACAACGATACATATATATATATATATATGGTAAATAGAAAACTTCTATTGAAACATTCACATTCTGATTGAACTTTTACAACGATATATATCTTGCTCTGCCAGCGTATCTAATGCTGTTTCTTACGTCAAGGATGCAACCCACTTGAAACGACGAGTATGTTTGGTGGGACTGGGATTCGAACCCGCGACCCTCAGATTGCGAGTCGAGCGTCTCATCCACCATTCACAACGATATATTTATATATATATGGTAATTAAAACTTATGTTGAAACATTCACAACTATATATATACATATATGGGAAATAAAAATCTTTGATAAAACATTCAACACGATATATACATATATTATAAATAAAACTTCTGATTGAACTTTTACAACGATATATATATTGCTCTGCTAGCGTATCTAATGCTGTTTCTTATGTCAAGGATGCAACCCACTTGACAGCCTTCCCTCTTTGAAACGACGAGTATCTTTGGTGGAGTTAGGATTCGAACCCGCGACTATCAGATTGCGAGTCGAGCGCCTTATCCACAAGGCCATGCCGGGCCCGATATATATA
>NW_013796749.1:0-574 GCF_000517525.1 Limulus polyphemus | reverse complement strand
TTGTCTTGTCTGTAGCTGCTGTTCAGTAAATTCCGTACGTGACTTGTACTTTCATCAGTAATTGTATTTGTCTTGTCTGTAGCTGTTGTTCAGTGTTATTGAATCTCTGCAGTTAGTGTCCAAAATACACTTATATTTCATTTTAAAAATATTTTATTTCCAACACTGACTGTCAATAAGTCTGCAATATATGTGATTTGTTGTAAAATACTGTTAGAAAACTGTCCATAAGCAAGGCTATACAACAAACTGTTTATTAGTGTCATTTAGTAAGTAATAACAAAATCAAAAATTCAGTTTTGTAGTTTTCAGCTCGGAGTGTTTTCTAGCTTTTTCCTTAGTTCAAAAATCTGACCATCATAGCAATTTTTTAATATTGAAGTAGCATCTTTTATAGATTTTTATCCCATTTCTTCCTTGAACAGAATCAAGAACAGTAAACTTGATAAATCGGATAAACAGAGTAAAATTTGATGAAAGTACAACATTTCACCAGATTAACCTGGCATCATCAGGTACGTCAACTACAATGAATGAATTGAAAGTACAAATATATATATATATAATAATACAG
>NW_013796748.1:0-1138 GCF_000517525.1 Limulus polyphemus | reverse complement strand
TTGTTTACTTGTTTCTTTATGTAGAAAGTGAAAATCATTAACTTGCTTCTTGATGTAGGAAGTGAAAATCATTTACTTCTTTCTTGAAGTATGTAGTGAAAATCATTTACTTGTTTCTTGGTGTATCTAGTGAAAATCATTTACTTGTTTCTTGATGTACGGAGTGAAAATCATTTATAAAAAGAAACAATTAAATGTTTTTCACTCTCTACATCAAGAAAAAAGTAAATGATTTTCACTCCCTACATTAAGAAACAAGAAGAAACAAGTAAATGATTTTCACTCTCTACATCAAGAAACAAGTAAATGATTTTCACTCCCTACAACAAGAAACAAGTAAATGATTTTCACTCCCTACAACAAGAAACAAGTAATTGATTTTCACTTTCTACATCAACAAACAAGTAAATGATTTTCACTAACTACAACAAGAAACAAGTAATTGATTTTCACTCTTTACATCAAGAAACAAGTAAATGATTTTCACTTCCTACAACAAGAAACAAGTAAATGATTTTCAATTCCTACTTTAAAAAACAAATTAATGATATTCACTCATTACGTCAAGAAACAGGTAAATGATTTTAACTCTATACATCAACTAACAAGTAATTGATTTTCACTACATACTTCAAGAAACAAGAAAATGATTTTCACTTCCTACATCAAGAAGCAAGTAAATGATTTTCACTCCCTACAACAAGAAACAAGTAAATGATTTTCACTCCCTACAACAAGAAACAAATAATTGATTTTCACTCTTTACATCAAGAAACAAGTAAATGATATTCACTCCCCACAACAAGAACAAAGTAAATGATTTTCAGTCCCAAAATGTAGGGAGTGAAAATCATTTACTTGTTTCTTGATGTAGAGAGTGAAAATCACTAGCGTGTTTCTTAATATAGGAAGTGAAAATAGTTTACTAGTTTCTTTATGTAGAAAATGAAAATCATTAACTTGTTTCTTAAAGTAGGGAGTGAAAATCATTTACTTGTTTCTTGATGTAGAGAGTCAAAATCATTTACTTGTTTCTTAATGTAGGGAGTGAAAATCGTTTACTTGTTTCTTGATGTAGGGTGTTAAAATCATTTACATGCTTCTTGATGTAGAAAGTGAAAACTCATTTACTTGTTTC
>NW_013796747.1:0-574 GCF_000517525.1 Limulus polyphemus | reverse complement strand
TGTGTACTGTGAATAAGAAGACTAAATATTTAACAATACTGTGTACTGTCAATAAGAAGACACAAGATTTAACAATACTGTGTACTGTCAATAAGAATACACAAGATTCATCAATACAATGTACAATCAATAAGAAGACACAAGATTTAACATTACGGTGTACTATCAATAAGAAGACCCAAGATTTAACAACACTGTGTACTGTCAATAAGAATAAACAAGATTTATCAATACAATGTACTATCAATATGAAGACATAAGATTTAACATTACTGTGTACTCTCTATAAGAAGACACGAGATTTTACGATACTGTGTTTTATCAATAAGAAGACACGAGATTTAGAAATACTGTGTACTATCAATAAGATGACTCGAGATTTAACGATACCGTGTACTGTGAATAAGAAGACACAAGATTTAACATTACTGTGTACTGTCAACAAGAAGACACAAGATTTAACAATAATGTGTACTGTCAATAAGAAGACACAAGATTTAACAATAATGTGTACTGTCAATAAGAAGACACAAGATTTAACAATACTGTGTACTTTCGATAAGAAGACGCAAGA
>NW_013796746.1:0-574 GCF_000517525.1 Limulus polyphemus | reverse complement strand
ATCCAGTGGTTTCATGCTCTGCTGTTCTATAGGCCATCAACAGTGGAGGGAGTAAGACATCCCAGTCATCTTGGCAGCTATTACAAAACTTTGCCAATTCCTGTCCCATTGTCCAGTTGTACTTTTCTACCATCCCATCAGACTGTGGGTGAAGTGGTGATGTTCTCATCTTTCGTATGCCAAACAACTTGCAGCGTTCATGGAACGAAGTTGATTCAATGTTACGGCCTTGATCCGAATGCAGTTCATATGGCATACCAAACCTGAAGAAGAAATCACTAATAGCCGAAGCTACAGTTGCAGCTTCCTGATTTGGTATTGCATATGCCTCTGGGCAATTGGTGAAATAATCCATCACCACACAAATGTACCTGTTTCCAGCACGAGTTTGGGGCAAATGACCAGCAATGTCAATGGCTACTCTTTCTATTGGTGCACCAACATAAAAACTTCATTGAAGCATGTTCCTTATGCTTGGGTACCATTTTAATCCATGTATTGCAGGTCCTGCACCATTTTTACACATCTTGCCTCATACCTATTTAGTAAAATCTCTGCCGTAGGTGACTCAATG
>NW_013796745.1:0-574 GCF_000517525.1 Limulus polyphemus | reverse complement strand
TCAAGAACATACCAACTTACCAGAGCTATTGCTGTCAGCAGATGATGCTGACAGTGACCGACTTCTGTGAATCAAGAACATATCAACTTACCAGAGCTGTAGCTGTCAGTAGACGATGCTGACAGTGACCGACTTCTGTGTCTGCGGCGGCTTTTTTTTCCACTCGTCAACTTGGTTTCCTGTAAGAAAACAGAAGTTTTCGATAAACAACGATTCACATAATCCTAGCACGTTCTTCTATATAGATAGATTTATGTTTTGTGTTTCATGTTTTGATATGCACTTCCTTGATTGTGATAGGTCAAAGTTTCTGGTCGAGTACATGTACGACAAGTATAACACACACAGGAGGTGGGTGGAGGGAGAGTCTACTCTTCTAAGAAGTAGAACAATTGCAAATAAAGTTACACATCTGCACTAAAGTGAAATAACCTCCCATATTCACAGTTAGTTACATATCTACACTAAAGTGAAATAACCTCCCATATTCGCAGCTAAAGTTACACATGTACACTAAAGTGAAATAACCTCCCATATTCACAGTTAGTTACACATCTACACTAAAGTGAAATAA
>NW_013796744.1:0-571 GCF_000517525.1 Limulus polyphemus | reverse complement strand
GGCAGGCTATTGTCCTCCCTTTCTCCAAACCTGGGAAGGATCCCAAGATTCCTTCTAATTATCGTCCCATCGCTTTGACTAGTTGTCTTTGTAAGGTTCTAGAGAGGATGGTTAATGCTCGTCTTGTTTGGTTCCTGGAATCAAACATGATCCTCTCACCCACACAATGTGGGTTCCGTCGACAGCGATCCACCATGGACCATCTGATTCGACTTGAAACGTCGATCAGGGAAGCCTTTCTCAAGAGAGAACACCTTGTTTCTGTGTTCTTCGATCTTGAGAAGGCTTATGACACTACGTGGAGGTACGGAATTTTGCAGGACCTCCACTCCTATAGGTTGCGTGGCCATTTACCCATTTTTATCCGCAATTTTTTACAGAACCGGCGATTCCAAGTCCGTGTGGGTTCCACTCTTTCCAGTTCCTTCCCACAGGAACTTGGAGTCCCTCAGGGCTGTGTCTTGAGTGTCACACTTTTTAATGCCATCACTACAAATCTTCCTCCGACTGTTGCAAATGGGCTCTATGTCGACGACTTCCACATCTCGTGCCAGTCGTCGAACATGAGGTT
>NW_013796743.1:0-575 GCF_000517525.1 Limulus polyphemus | reverse complement strand
GTTTGGGAACAACAAAGGCCAAGTTCCAGTAACTGTTAAAAGAGAGGTTGAACTAATTAGGTGCCAATCAAGCTGAAGTCAAGCTGACTGAAAGAATTGATGGTGGTGAAGTGGAACCAAATATAGATATCAGGGCAGAACAGGAGAGGGACCAGGATTTGAGGCCAGTGATTGATTTTCTAAAAGTGAGTGTTGTGCACCCTAATTGGGAGAAGGTGTCTAGTCTAAGCCCTGTGACAAAGCACTATTGGGTGCAATGGGACCAGTTAAAGCTTCAAGATGGTATTCTTGCACGGAGATGGGAAACTACCAATGGGAAAGTGACGACTTGGCAAACATTTATACAGGGGAAGTTACGGGAAGTTGTGTTGCGTCAATCCCATGATAGTTTAACAGGAGGACATCTCGGAATTAGGAAGACATTGAGTCATCTACGACAAAGATTTTACTGGATAGGTATGAGGCGAGGTGTGGAAGAATGGTGCAGGACATGTAGTACATGTAGTGCTAAAAGGGGACCCAAGCATAAGGGACGCCCACCTTATGAAGAGTTGCCTGAAAATGTGTCAGAGTTT
>NW_013796742.1:0-931 GCF_000517525.1 Limulus polyphemus | reverse complement strand
GTATTTAGAGTATTACCGCACCAGGAAAGAGTACACTATGTAGAGTATTTACGATACCAGGGAAAGGTACAATATGTCGAGTACTTACTACACCAGGGATAGGGTACAGTATGTAGTATATTTACTGCACCAGAGATAAGGTACAGTATTTAGAGTATTTATTCTACACCAAGGATAGGGTACAGTATGTAGAGTATTTACTGCACCAGGGACAGGTACAATATTTAGAGTATTTACTACACCAGGGATAGGGTACACTATGTACAGTACTTAGTGGACCAGGGATAGGGTACACTATGTACAATATTTACTAAACAAGAAATAGGGTACAGTATGTAGAGTATTTACTACACCAGGGATAGTGTACACTATGTAGAGTATTTACTGCACCAGGGATAGTGTACACTATGTAGAGTATTTACTACACTAGGGATAGGTCCTATATGTCGATTATTTACTACTCCAAGGATAGGGTAATGTATGTAGAGTATTTAGTGCACCAGAGATAAGGTACAGTATGTAGAATATTTACTACACTAGGGATAGGTCCAATATGTAGATTATTTACTAATCCAAGGATAGGGTACACTAAGTAGAGTATTTATTGCACCAGGGATAAGGTACAGCATGAAGAGTATTTACTGCACCAGGGATAGGGTAAACTATGTAGAGTATTTACCGCACCAGGAATAGAGTACACTATGTAGAGTATTAACTACACCAGGGAAAGGTACAATATGTCGAGTATTTACTACACCAGGGATAGGATACAGTATGTAGAGTATTTACTGCACCAGAGATAAGGTACAGTATGTAGAGTATTTATTCTACACCACAGATAGGGTACAGTTTGTAGAGTATTTACTGCACCATGGAAAGGTACAATATGTAGAGTATTTACTACACCAGGGATAGAGTACACTATGTAGAG
>NW_013796741.1:0-434 GCF_000517525.1 Limulus polyphemus | reverse complement strand
AATACTGTGTCCTGTCAATAAGAAGATACAGGATTTATCAATACTGTGTACTGTCAATAAGAAGACACAAGATTTAACAATACTGTGTCCTGTCAATAAGAAGAAAAAGGATTTATCAATAACGTGTACTGTCAATAAAAAGACACAAGATTTAACGATACTGTGTACTATCATACCAAGTCATAACATTTAATGATACTGTGTACTATCAATAACAAGCCACAAGATTTAACAATACTGTGTACTTTCAGTAAAAAGACACAAGATTTAACAATACTGAGTCCTGTCAATAAGAAGATACAGGATTTATCAATACTGTGTACTGTCAATAATAGACACAAGATTTAACGATACTCTGTACTATCAATAAGAAGACAAGATTTACCAATTCTGTATACTGTCAATAAGCAGACACAAGATTTGTCAATACCGTT
>NW_013796740.1:0-856 GCF_000517525.1 Limulus polyphemus | reverse complement strand
TACAGAATTCATCAACAAGATATTACAACAGTTTCCCGTAAATTCTGACTAATACAACAAACTTTAGTATACCAGTATTTTATACAGGAATAATCAAAAAGATTTCCAACAGTTTTCAGTAGAACTCTGTCTAATGCAACAATCTTTAGTATACCAGTATTTTATACAGAATTCATCAACAAGATATTAGAACAGTTTCCCGTAAATTCTGACTAATACAACAAACTTTAGTATACCAGTATTTTATACAGGAATAATCAAAAAGATCTTCCAACAGTTTTCAGTAGAACTCTGTCTAATGCAACAATCTTTAGTATACCAGTATTTCATACATGAAACATCAACAAGATCTTACAACAGATTTCAGTAGAACTCTGTCTAATACAACAATCTTTAGTATACCAGTATTTTATACACGAATCATCAACAACATCTTTTAACAGTTACCAGTAGAAATCTATCTAATACAACAATCATTAATGTAACAGTATTTTATACAGAAATCATCAACAAAAGGTTACAACAGTTTCCAGTAGAATTCTTTCTAATACAACAATCATTAGTATAACAGTATTTTATACAGAAATCATCAACAAGATCTTACAAAAGTTTCCAGTAGATCTGTCTAATAAAACAATCTTTAGTATAACAGAATTTTATACAGCATTCATCAACAAGATCTAACAACAGTTTCCAGTAGAACTCTGTCTAATACAACAATCTTTAGTATACCAGTATTTTATACAGCAATCATCATCAAGATCTTGCAACAGTTTAAAGTAGATGATTATCTAATACAACAATCTTTAGTATACCAGTATTTTATTCCGAAATCATCAACAAGATATTACAACAA
>NW_013796739.1:0-883 GCF_000517525.1 Limulus polyphemus | reverse complement strand
TATATATATATAATTCATTCACTATCGGTAAACACCTGAGTATACACAGCTCCAGTAATATAGGGTCTTTAGTTTTTAAAAAGTTACTTTAATTGTATATATAATTCATTCACTAACTCTAAACACCAGGTATACACAGCTCCAGTCACATAGGGATTTTATTGTTTATGAAGTTACTTTAATTATATTCATACAATTCAACAACTAACTCTAAATAGTCTTGCATACTCAGCTCCAGTAATATAGGGTCTTTACTGTTTATGGAGTTACTTTAGTTATATATATAATTCAACCACTTGCTCTAAATACTCTAGTATACTCAGCTCCAGTAGTATAGGGTCTATACTGTTTATGGTGTGACTTTAGTTATATATATAAATATATACATAATTCAAACACTAACTCTAAATACTTGAGTATACTTAGCTCCAATAATATAGGATCTTTACTGTTTATGAAGTTACTTTACTTATATATATACATAATTCAAATATTAATTCTAATTACTTGAGTATACTCAGCTTGAGTAATATAAAGTCAGTACTGTTTATGGAGTTACTTTAGTTATATACAGTATATACATAATACAAACACTAACTCTAAATACTTGAGTATACTCAGCTCCAGTAATATAGGGTCTTTACCGTTTATGAAGTTACTTTAGTTATATACATAATTCAACCACTAATTCTAAATACTTGAATATACTCAGCTCGAGTAATATAGGGTCTTTACTGTTTATGGAGCTACTCTAGTTATATATATATATATATATATATATATACATAATTCAAACGCTAACTCTAAATATTTGAGTATACTCAGCTCCAGTAATATAGGGCCTTTGCTGTTTATGAAATTACTTTAGTTATATACATAATTC
>NW_013796738.1:0-1088 GCF_000517525.1 Limulus polyphemus | reverse complement strand
TTTTGTGTAGTTTAGATTTACTACTTTATTAAACATATATTAAATATTATTTTACATTCGTTAAATCTGTTGTAAAATATTTCATTCTGAATTATACTGATGTAAAAGCCTTTTGTTTTTGTTTCTTTTCATAGCTTAAAGAGAGAGAGATCATTTCAAAAGTTTATTGTGTACGAAATGTTATTACTTTTATCTTTAATTATGAATACCTTTTGGGAAAAGCAATTTAACAACGTAGAAATAAATTAGCTAAATCTCTTTAACGGGGTAACTGGGAATGTGTAAGTATGTTATGTTTAGTTTAGTCTTAAATCCACAACCTAAGTTAATAGTGCAATATAATCTTGGTAAGTATAAAATTGAGTACATAAATAATGTATGTATCTTGCAGTATAGCAAAAAATAAAAAAATAGATCCAAAGACACTTAGTGTTGTTCTAAATTTGATTAACATCTGATAAAAACTTATCGGGTTATGATGTTCACAAGCATACACCCTAACATTTCATTCCTGTCCTCGCCGTCGGGAAGGGTAATTAATACTGTATCATTTTGTTAAAAAATATCAATTCTATCACAGTAATTTAGCAAAAATGAATCAAGCTGATAATTTTGTAGTCTAGCTTTGAAAGAGTATAACAGAAATTTAGATATATCATATGTAAAACTTTGAAGTGAACATCATTAGATATGTAAAGACGTAAAGATGTTAATGTATTACAGATACTTTTTCTTTTCCATACCCTTTTAATTCGTATTGCTATTTTTACAGACCTCTAACTTGAATTTCAAAATATACTTGTCTTTAAGAAATTTACAGTTCTTTTTGTTATACTTCTACACATATATACTTCTACGACAAATTTAGTTTTGAATTTATACGACAAATATATCATTTTAAAATAAATATGAGTTTTTATTTATACGCTTTGAGTTGTTAACATGGTCAAAATGTTATTTCATATTTCTTTAATTACCATTAAGGTTTTTTTAATTATCCCCTAAACATTGTAGATATTGAATATATGTATAAAGTATCCAGTTTTCTCAAAATTTCATAGTGTAATTGATCTTGCTACCACTTTGCA
>NW_013796737.1:0-693 GCF_000517525.1 Limulus polyphemus | reverse complement strand
TGTAACTGCCGAACCTACATGGGCATTGTCCTATCAATACATTTGCAACACATGAATGTAACTGTCGATACCTACATGGACATTGTCCTATCAACACATGGATGTAACTGTCGATACCTACATGAATGTAACTGTCGCTACCTACATAGACATTGTCCTATCAACACATGAATGTAACTGTCGATACCTACATGGACATTGTCCTATCAACACATGAATGTAACTGTCGATACCTACATGGACATTGTCCTATCAACACATGAATGTAACTGTCGATACCTACATGGACATTGTCCTATCAATACATGGATGTAACTGTCGATACCTACATGGACATTGTCCTATCAATACATGAATGTAACTGTCGATACCTACATGGACATTGTCCTATCAACACATGAATGTAACTGTCCATACCTACATGCAACACATGAATGTAACTGTCGATACCTACATGAACATTGTCCTATCAATACATGAATGTAACTGTCGATACCTACATGGACATTGTCCTATCAACACATGAATGTAACTGTCCATACCTACATGCAACACATGAATGTAACTGTCGATACCTGCACGGACATTGTCCTATCAATACATGAATATAACTGTCGATATCTACATGCAACACATGGATGTAACTGTCGATACCTACATGGACATTGTCCTATCAACACATGAATGTAACTG
>NW_013796736.1:0-755 GCF_000517525.1 Limulus polyphemus | reverse complement strand
CGTTGTAGTGGAACATCTTTAAGTTGGGCTCTACACTATGAAATAATTCATATTTTAGGTTTGACTGGAGACGTAGAGCAACAAACCTAGGAACATCTTTCAGTCAGGCTCTACACTATGAAATAATTCATATTCACTACAACGTAATTTATTAGTTTTATTCCCGAAAGACGTAGAGCAAAGCTTAATACACTAAAAACCCAAATAAATTTCGTTGTAGTGAATATGAATAATTTCGTAGTATAGAGTGTGACTGAAAGAAGTTCCTAGGTTTTGTTGCTCTACGTCTCTCGTGGCTTAAGACACTAAAAACCCTAATAAAATACATTGTAGTGAATATGAATTATTTCATAGTGTAGAGCGTGACTGAAAGATGTTTCTAGGTTTTGTTGCTCTACGTCTCATGTGACTTAAGACACTAAAAACCTTAATAAAATACATTGTAGTGAATATGAATTATTTCATAGTGCAGAGCGTGACTGAATGATGTTTCTAGGTTTGTTGTTCTACGTCTTTCGTGAATAAAAGTAATAAATTACGTTGTAGTGAATATGAATTATTTCACAGTGTAGAGCGTGACTGAAAAAAGTTTCTAGGTTTTGTTGCTCTACGTCTCCCGTTGCTTAAGACACTAAAAACCCTAATGAATTACGTTGTAGTGATTATGAATAATTTCATAGTGTTGAGCGTGACTGAAAGATGTTCCTAGGTTTTGTTGCTCTACATCTCCCGTGGCTTAACACACTAAAACCCTC
>NW_013796735.1:0-606 GCF_000517525.1 Limulus polyphemus | reverse complement strand
TATCATAGTATTACAATACACCTAAAATACATGTGTCAATTGTTACCTATCATAGTATTACAATACACCTAAAATACGTGTCAGTTGTTACCTATCATAGTATTACAATACACCTAAAATACATGTGTCAGTTGTTACCTATCATAGTATTACAATACACCTAAAATAGATGTGTCAATTGTTACCCATCATAGTATTACAATACACCTAAAATACACGTGTCAATTGTTACCTATCATAGTATTACAATACACCTAAAATACATGTGTCAGTTGTTACCCATTATAGTATTACAATACACCTAAAATACGTGTCAGTTGTTACCTATCATAGTATTACAATACACCTAAAATACATGTGCCAATTGTTACCTATCATACTATTACAATACACCTAAAATACATGTGTCAGTTGTTACCTATCATAGTATTACAATACACCTAAAATACACGTGTCAATTGTTAGCTATCATAGTATTACAATACACCTAAAATACGTGTCAGTTGTTACCTATCATAGTATTACAATACACCTAAAATACATGTGCCAATTGTTACCTATCATACTATTACAATACACCTAAAATACATGTGTCAGTTGTTACCC
>NW_013796734.1:0-574 GCF_000517525.1 Limulus polyphemus | reverse complement strand
TGGTTATAAAAACCGTAACTAGAGTTACGCGTAGGTGTTCATGGACTAGTTGTACCAAGTAAGACTAAAGATGAATATGGTGGTTATAAATTCTGTAACTAGAGTTACACCTAGGTGTTCAGGGAGTAGTTGTATCAAGTAAGGCTAAAGATGAGTATGGTGGTTATAAATTCGGTAACTAGAGTTACGCGTAGGTGTTCGTGGAGTTGTTGTACCAAATAACGCTAAAGATGAGTATGGGTTATACATTCAGTAACTAGAGCTACACATGGGTGTTGATGGAGTAGTTGTACCAAGTAAGGCTAAAGATGTGTATGGACGTTATAAATTCGGTAACTAGAGTTACACCTAAGTGTTCATGGAGTAGTTGTTACAAGTAAGGCTAAAGATGAGTATGGTGGTTATAAATTCGGTAACTAGAATTAAACCTAAGTGTTCATAGAGTAGTTGTACCAAATAAGACTAAAGATGAGTATAGTGGTTATAAATTCGGTAACTATAGATACACCTAGGTGTTCGTGCAGTTGTTGTACCAAGTAAGGCTAAAGATGAGTATGGTGGTTATAAATTCGGT
>NW_013796733.1:0-574 GCF_000517525.1 Limulus polyphemus | reverse complement strand
TATTTATTTCAGTTAACTATGAAATGTGAGGTTAGGGTATACGATGGGGTGGGGGTGGTAGTACTTGGCCCGTCATTTTTGACAGGCTATACGCAAGCAGTACTTATAAAGATAAGAAAAAAAAACAACATACGAATTAAAAGAACTCGCTTTGCAGAAACGCATTCATAAAGTTTGTACGTAGAGTTTGTTTGTTTGTTTTTGATTATGCACAAAGCTACCCAAGGGCTATCTGTGCTCTGCCCACCACGGGTATCGAAACCCGGTTTCTAGCGTTGTAAGTCCGCAGACATACCGCTGTGCCATTGGGGGGCTGTACGTAGAGATTGACTCTACATCCAAAAAAATATATACGTACAAAATTTAGGTCGCTGTTGTTATTATCAATAATATGATTTTTTCTCTATTTCTATCAATGAGAAACATGTGAAAATCGTTTAAATACAACCAATTAACCTGTGAAAATACCTCTGATTAATTATTGCTGTTTCATATAAGTTAACGTTTTTTTGAGAGCCACTTAACCCTATACGTGTTTTATGCACCACCATTCTGATATAATGTAAACAGTGTT
>NW_013796732.1:0-574 GCF_000517525.1 Limulus polyphemus | reverse complement strand
CTCTCAAAATTTTCTAACTATACAACAAGAACCTTTACAAATTCATCCAATCTAGTCATTAACTTTCACATAGGAACGATGTTGCTACTCCAAGTGAAATTGACGATTATCTGTTCAGAATGCAATGTTATACAATACGTCATTTGATAGATGAAACCCTTGACTTTCTATTGGTTATAGGTAATATGTAATGAAATGTAAGAGAGAATTATCAACGAATTATGAAAAAGATGATATGTCTACTAAATAACAGCCAAGACACGTTACTTTGCACAGACCAAAGGTCAGATTTATGTTATTTGATACAGTAACACGAGTGCATGTGAGCCGTGTCATAGTAACTTGTGTATTGTTAGCCAGGCACGGCTGAAAAGTAAATGTAATAAAACTAATAAATGTATAATATCATGACATTTAAGCTATTTAATATAAACGTTTACATTTTCTTGATATAATTTGTCTTCATTCTAGAATGAAAGAGGCATAATATATACTTATTTCCTAATTGTTTATAGTGGTTGCGAGATCAGTCAAATCTACCAAACACATATAAAGATTAATTACTGAAAATAAC
>NW_013796731.1:0-2608 GCF_000517525.1 Limulus polyphemus | reverse complement strand
GCTCAAAACAACAACAACATCAACCTAATGAGGAATATTTTCCGAACTATATACGTTAAGGCCTATTGGTAATCTACACCGAATAAATTTGTCTGGGTAATATGAACTTAATTACATTACCAACAGATTTTTTTTTCTAGAGAAAACTTAGTTTTAACAATATTAGGCCTATTTAGGGTAAATACTACAATTTAGTGATAGATAAATTGATTTATATGCAAAATACATGAATTTACCGCTTTCATTTTTTTTTACTTAAGTACAATTTCATTTGATCTTTTAAAGGGAATAAAATTAATTGAACAAATATATGTATACATAAAGTTCAGAACATTTTATTTCTGTCTTCGTGTGCCCAACTTCTCTAAGGTTACAACACCATTATCCATAAATTGCTATCAATGATACCATTTTATAGTTTAAAAGAATGTGATTTATTCCATGAATTAATTTATCTACGAATTGGAAAATGATTATGGCCTATGTTAATATTAGGGTTAGTGAGAAATGCAAATTTTTATGAATTGAGTTCAAATGAATATTATTAGTATTAAAGGTATTACTTGAAACTACATCCAAAACTGATAGGTTTCTAGGCTCTTTCCTCTTGGAGTTATGGCGGTCAAATATAGACACGTTCTTTTATTATTATAGATTTAAATCTTTATCTAACAACGTCATGATTTTAGTTCTTCGATTACATATTGAAATTTTAATTATTAAATTCACATTGGAAAGTAACAAAATGAGGATTATTTCCAAATATAGTAGCATTTGCTATTCAAAGTTAAATTTTCTTTCTCGTTTTCATTTTTTTATATATTGAAATTTTGCACCCATGCTATATGGAACCTGAGGGTGTGCACCTGGGTATTACTTATCTACGTGCGTGCGCACATACGCATCTCTTTAGTAGGCTAGCTAACGAAAACCCACACAGAAAAGAAGTGTGACTGCCATAACTCAAAGGAGAAAGAACCTAGACACCTGAAATTTTGCACCCATACAAAGGGTGTGCACCTGGGTATTACATATCTTATCCACATGCTTGCGCATCTTTTTAATGAGACAAGCTTGCGGAAAACCACATAGAAAAGAAGTGGTTTCTTATATAACAATTTCTAATATATAGAAAACTCAGTGCGACCCTGAGGGTGTGTAAGTGAATATTATTATTTATCTTATCTACGTGCCTACGCGTGTGAGTGTGCAGATGTTTTTAATCAAGCAAGCCATAAAAAAAAAGACAAGAAGAAAAACACATATAAAAGAAGTAGTTCCTTTTCTAACAACCTTTCTTATATATAGAAAAGCCAGTCCTTTTTGGTAACAATGCGTTACAGTTATGGCTTTTATGTCATGCTGCTTAGCAACAAAAGTATATAGGTTATACTTTTATGCAAAAATGAGTTCAGAATACACACACTATCAATCTAATAACCCAAGCAAAGCCGGGTACTTTCGCTAGCAGTTCTATATGTATCACAGAGGTGTAGGTAACACATTAAAAGTGGGGGCACAAGATATATTTGACTGCGCGAAACAAGGGAATATGCGCCACAGGCACACCCATTACAGCCGGAGTTTAGGCCTCACTGTAGAGCACTAGAAGCTCTTGGGTTCTGGATTTAATTTAATGCATTCTTCTGCTTTTCCTGAGAGTAATTTTCCTAGATTTTAAGCATCTTTAGTAGGGCGATTTGAAAAGTGGGTGGATGGAGGCATGTATTATGCAAAACTTATAATGTCTCTTAACAAAAAGTTTCAAAACATTACTTATTACATGTATTGGTATAGAGAGAAATATTTAGATTTTTAAATTAAATTCAATAAATTATAAATAATCCAATGAACTTTTAAGAAAATATGATTCAGCTTCAAGAGATTGGTCAATTCATTTGCATTTATGAATCAATATTAAAGTGTTGATGCAACATTTAGGTAACATAATGTACATTGAAGTGTTATCACTGTTTACTGAAGAGAAACAGTACAAATTATTTATTTCCTCAATGCTATATTTTTCATGTATATTATTGAGACTAAGAAAATTTATCTAAACTATTAACGTCACACCAAAATGACTGCCATAGACCATAGACAGGGGTATAGGAGACTGTTCACCAGGAAATATCCAGTCGCCGACTCGAGCAGGGTGAACGAGGATTAGCTAATCTTCGAACACCCTTGTTGAGTTTAATAGTTTATTAGAAGTTCAACGAGAGGTTAACGTTCTAATGGGCCAAGTGGGCGAAAAAAAAAAGATAAAAACGCGAGGTTAACGTTCTAACGGGCCAAGTGGACGAAAAAAAAAGATAAAAATAATAAATGAATAAGTAAATAATAATAATATATATTGAATGCGTATATACATATACATACACGCAGATAATGATGAGGCAAGTGGGTGGAAGCGAAGGCGAAGGCGTAGCAGAGGCAGGTTGTTTTTGTATAAGAAACATGTCGAAATCAATTGTTGACAATGTATTGAAACAAACTGGTCTTTACAGTGCCTGGCGGGGATCAATGGATCCAAGTGCCATGGCTGGGATCTATAGATCCAATGCCTAAGAGTTTGGTGTGGGGGAGGGGAACGGGAGTGATCCGA
>NW_013796730.1:0-598 GCF_000517525.1 Limulus polyphemus | reverse complement strand
ACCAGTAGTGGTTGGTGTTGAGCGACGCCCACCAACCCCCATCATGAAAGTCCCAACAGCTAGGTGTAAAATGCCAAGCACACACAGTGTCTATGTGACAGGAAAGCTGGATGGCCAAAGGTGCAACTTTGTCATAGACTCTGTGTCTCAACAAACCCTTGTGAGCATCAAGGTGTTAAATCACGAAGGAGTACCAGAAGCCATACAGAAGCTTTATGGTGTGACAGGACATTCTACAAGATTGTGGGGACCAGTATGGGTGACTATTGAGCTCATGGGCATAAAGGACAGACAGGAAGTATACTTGGCTGACATTGAAGATGAATGCATCTTAGGATTGGACTATCTACTACCAAGAAAGTTTGTAATTGATTTTGATAAAATGATGTTTGGGAACAACAAAGTCCGGTAACTGTTAAAAGAGAGGTTGAACTAATTAGGTGCCATTGGGCTGAAGTCAAGCCGACTGAAAAAGTTGATGATGATGAAATGGAACTAAATACAGATAACAAAGCAGAACAGGAGAAAGACCAGGATTTGAGGCCAATGATTAATTTTCTAAAAGCGAGTGTTGTGCGCCCTGCTTGGGAGAAGGTGT
>NW_013796729.1:0-1462 GCF_000517525.1 Limulus polyphemus | reverse complement strand
TCATTTTAACTTTTGGAAAGTTGTTCAAGTAAACTCATTTTAACTTTTGGAAAGTTGTTCAAGTAAACACATTTTAACTTTTGGAAAGTTGTTCAAGTAAACACATTTTAACTTTTGGAACGTTGTTCAAGTAGTTAAATTGTGTTAAAATGTGTTTACTTGAACAACTTTCCAAAAACTTTCCAAAAAAATTGGATGTGGGCCTGCTTATTTCTTTAATCTCTATCACACAACGGGTTGAAATAAAATACTCTACTAAACTTCTAAAAAAAGTTAAGGTTGTAATAAAAGTAAAATTTCACAAAATATCTAAAGAAAATGTATATAAAAAGAAATCTTACCAATGTCTTTGTTCAGTTACATTAGATATACAACTTCAAAGTTTCGGTGCAAGTCTAAGTTTGAAGGTTCAGCAAAATATCTGAAAAATCTTTACCATAAACAAAATATATATATATATATATATATATATATATTTGCGTTTATTACAAAACATACAATAACAACGTAACCCAGGGTTTATACACAAAATGCTGTTCTGCACGTAGCTTCCATTCACTTTTGTTCGAGTGTTAGGAAGGGTGAAACCCTGGGAATTACCCGATTCGTTAACTGGAAAGACAACTTTCTATTCCTTTATATAATGTGCTATCTACCCTGCAAGAAACTCAGTTAATTGCCAATTAGTTAATGAGGCTCTGGACAAAGCGAGCAAGAAGCAAAGTTAAAATGTGTTTACTTGAACAATTCGTTATCACTCAAACCCTGAATTATTGGGATCTAACTGATTTCTCTGAAGGAAATAGTGAGCTAGAAAAAAGTCACATTCTGCTAGTGCTCGCGCTGATAGCGTATTTCTTCAGTAAAGCCATTTCAAGCATAGCATATTAAACACAGCTACATATTATTTAAATACAGTTTAATTCTTATCATTCATATAGATCTTTTTGTTTGTTTGTTTAAACGCATGTTTCAGGATTAATTTGAAAATTTAAGTTTCAGTAATTCAATACTTGTAACAAGATCAACTAAAACAAAAATCCCAATAGTTAGCATACTGGGCTGTGTATCGGAGGTTCATTGGTTCGCTTCCAGTTACGGCTAAACAAACTCATGCTTTCCACTTTGGGGTGGTAGATGCATTATAGGAGTGACTGTCAATCTCACTATTTATTAAAGTAGCCCAACAGTTGGTTGTGGATGGTGTTGACTAGCTGCCTTTTCTCTTGTTTATCACTTGAAAATTATGGACGGCTACTGCAGGTAGCCCACGAATGCCTATGTGCAAAATTCTATAAATACCAGCAAAAACCATAGCAATGTTGAGTCATGCAAGTTAATGTGGTTTATCAGATATATAATGAGTAGGGACAGTGCCATCAGATCCTGATAAAATCCGAGCAATAGTAGTGAGTTGAATCATAAATAATATTCAACGTTAAACTGGCACACAATTAAAAAC
>NW_013796728.1:0-1696 GCF_000517525.1 Limulus polyphemus | reverse complement strand
GAGTAGTTTCTTCTTCGACGGTGGCTTCTTCAGGTGGCACGTCTTCAGTAGCGTCATTTGTTCTGTTTTCTACTTCGTCCCAAGTGAAATGTCCTGGACCGTGATAACGCCAAAGCCTGTTGGCATGCACCACTTTTGGTTTACCTCGCCGACCACATTTTACCCGGAAAGTCACGTCTGAGAAACGATCCACTATGTCATATGGGCCTTCCCATGGGGAAGACAACTTAGGAGACTTCCCTTTGGTCTTCCTGGGATTATACAACCATACCTTGTCTCCAGGTGTAAAGCTGACTTCAGTAGATCTCTTATCATAAGTTAACTTCATCGAATCAGCAGACGTTTTCAACTTTGAATGCACCTGATGGTGAATATCGTCCATCCTTTCCGATCAGAGTTTGTGGAAGTGTTCTTATGAAGAGTTGCCTGAGAATGTGTCGGGACACTCACTATGCTTGGGTCCCCATATTAGGATTGGACTATCTACTACCAAGAAAGTTTGTAATTGATTTTGATAAAAAGATGTTTGGGAACAACAAAGGCCAAGTTCCAGTAACTGTTAAAAGAGAGGTTGAACTATCTAGGTGTCAATGGGCTGAAGTCAAGCCAACTGAAAAAGTTGATGATGATGAATTGGAACTAAATACAGATATCAAAGCAGAACAGGAGAAAGACCAAGATTTAAAGCCAACAATTGATTTTCTAAAAGCAAGTGTCTTGCGCCATGCTTGGGAGAAGGTGTCTAGTCTAAGCCCTGTGACAAAGAACTATTGGGCACAATGGGACCAGTTGAAGCTTGAATATGGTATTCTTGTCCGGAGATGGGAACTGCAGATGGGAAAGTGACGACTTGGCAAACAGTTATACCGAGGAAGTTACGGGAAGTTGTGCTGCGTCAATCCCATGATACCTTAAGAGGAGGGCATCTCGGAATTAGGAAGACATTGAGTCATCTACGACAAAGATTTTATTGGATAGGTATGAGGCGAGATGTGGAAGAATGGTGCCGAACATGCAGTACATGTAGTGCTAAAAGCATTCGTCTTCCATGTCAGCCAAGTATACTTTCTGTCTGTCCTTTATGCCCATGAGCTCAATAGTTACCCACACTGGTCCCCACAACCTTGTAGAATGTCCCGTCACACCATAAAGCTTCTCTATGGCTTCTGGTACTCCTTCGTGATCTAACACCTTGATGCTCACAAGTGTTTGCTGAGACGCAGAGTCTATGACAAAGTTGCACCTTTGGCCATCTAGCTTTCCTGTCACATAGACACTGTGTGTGCTTGGCATTTTACACCTAGCTGTTGGGACTTTCAAGATGGGGGTTGGTGGGCGTCGCTCAACACCAACCACTACTGGTCTCCTTGAGGCCAACTTGTTGGTAATATTCCTCCTACACTGGCTCCTCAAATGTCCATGCTTTCCACAGTTCCAACAACTTTTCTGGTTACCAGCCTTTCCTGCTGTGTCGTCTCCCCTGTGTTGAAGTTGCCAGCATTGAACTCTCTTGTGCCCAAGTTTGTTACAGTGCCAGCAAAGTCCCTCAAACTTCTCTGAAAGCTCACCTTTTCTGGCCTTGAATCCAGACGACTGTACCAATCTCGGTACCTCTGTGCTGGACTTAACGTATGGATTCAAATTCGAGAGCTCTGGCCATTGCATCCTGCATGGTAGAGGGGTGTGCTTGCTTCAC
>NW_013796727.1:0-574 GCF_000517525.1 Limulus polyphemus | reverse complement strand
AATGTGTTAGAAGTCCATATTCACAAGGAATGTTGTAATTACGTCAATGTGTTAGAAATCCTTATTCACAAGGAATGTTGTAATTACGTCAATGTGTTAGAGGTCCATATTCACAAGGAATGTTATAATTACTTCAATGTGTTAGAAGTCCATATTCACAAGGAATGTTGTAATTACTTCAATATGTTAGAGGTCCATATTCACAAGGAATGTTATAATTACTTCAATATGTTAGAAGTCCATATTCACAAGGAATGTTGTAATTACTTCAATGTGTTAGAGGTCCATATTCACAAGGAATGTTGTAATTACTTCAATGTGTTAGAGGTCCATATTCACAAGGAATGTTATAATTACTTCAATGTGTTAGAAGTCCATATTCACAAGGAATGTTGTAATTACGTCAATGTGTTAGAAATCCTTATTCACAAGGAATGTTGTAATTACTTCAAGACGTTAGAGATCCATATTCACAAGGAATGTTATAATTACTTCAATGTGTTAGAAGTCCATATTCACAAGGAATGTTGTAATTACTTCAATATGTTAGAGGTCCATATTCACAAGGAATGTT
>NW_013796726.1:0-1065 GCF_000517525.1 Limulus polyphemus | reverse complement strand
CATTCTTATTTGGTTACAGAGCCATAAAACAGAAAATCAGACTCATCTTGCCAAGTCCACCTGTCACATCATCTCTTTCACAAAATTGCCAATAGTTCTTACTGATGCTTAATACTATATTATTTATAACCAACAGAAAGCCAGAGTTTTAATCTATCAAATTACATTTTATATTACATTGTTTCCTGTACAGAGAATTTTCTAGTTCACTTCCAGTTCAATCTTTATTTCCACAAGAAATACATCAATGAGCTTAGATGAATTTTTTAGAGTTCTTGTTGAATAATTAGAAAGCCAGAAAAATTGTGATAGTTTTAAGACACTATCTGATTTTTGTACATTATTATTCTGTGTTCCTTGGTGCACTTCTTAATTAAATAAAAATATATTTATTGTTAAGGTACCATTAATATAAAAAAGTAGGGTGAAGTTACATTGATAGTTGACAGCAGAAAATAAAAAACAGGTAAGTACTATATTTCTTGTTTATCATTTATATTCTCTATTTATTATTATAAAAGTAATTAAAATGTACAAATTAGAAACTTTTTAGTTAAGATTAGGTAAATTAAAAAATAACAATAAAAACTTTCATAAGGTACACTTGCAAGCAACTTCATATAGCCTATACGTTACATAATCTGCAACTTGTGTGGCAGGAATATTAGTTAGACACAGTTGAAAGGGCAATAAAACAATAAAATTTAAGTAGAAACAAATGTATACTGCTACAAGTTTAAAGCTATTTAGGATAAACAAATATAGTTTCATGTTATAATTTGAAGTAAATAACTTTTTACTATAAAAAATATTCAAAATATATTTAGGATGTTTTGAGATTACAGAAATGAAATTTGAGGTTTTTCAGATGAAGTATTTTTAATCTAACATGAAGCACTTTGTGCTCAGAGCAGTCAACAATTTGACTTCATATGTTTACAGAGAACTTTTTAATAAAAATACTGTATTAAAATTTCTGATATTTTGTCTACAAAAGACTCTTAACGTTTTCTGAAAGCAAGTGAAATTTCATGAAGATACATAAAACATATTAGAAGCTACATT
>NW_013796725.1:0-1476 GCF_000517525.1 Limulus polyphemus | reverse complement strand
AAGCGCATGTTGAACGTGTACTTCATGTGGATCAATTTATAAATTTCTGTACTGCTGTAACAACTCTAAGCGCATGTTGAACGTGTACTTCATGTGGATCAATTTATTAGAGTTGTTACAGCGGTACAGAAGTTTACCACATGAAGTACACGTTCAACATGCGCAGAGTTGTTACAGCGGTACAGAGGTTTATAAATTGATCCACATGAAGTACACGTTCAACATGCGCTTAGAGTTGTTACAGCGGTACAGAAGTTTATAAGTTGATCCACATGAAGTACACGTTCAACATGCGCTTAGAGTTGTTACAGCGGTACAGAAGTGTATAAATTGATCCACATGAAGTACACGTTCAACATGCGCTGCGAATCGTTACAGCAGTACAGAAGTGTATAAATTGATCTACATGAAGTACACGTTCAACATGCGCTTAGAGTTGTTACAGCGGTACAGAAGTGTATAAATTGATCCACATGAAGTACACGTTCAACATGCGCTGCGAATCGTTACAGCGGTACAGAAGTTTATAAATTGATAAAGAGAAGGTAGCTAGTCAACATTACCCACTGTTAATTATTAGGGTACTTTAATCGAATAGTGAGATTTGACCATCATTCTTATAAGGTAACCATAGAACGCCATTGGGGGACACGTTCAACATGAGCTGGTTCTGTCACATCAAAGTTAGGGGTGGCTAGCGCAGATAGTCCACCTCAAAGTTAGGGACGGCTAGCGTGGATAGCCCTCAAGTAGCTTTGCGCGAAATTCAACAAACAGTAATAACTCTCTCTACTTACGTGTATCTACTATTCTTTCAAAGAACGCTGCTTTCGGTATATATAAGTCATGGGATTCGTGTAAAAAAAAACGTTAAGTACATCCTGATGTTAAAAAATTAAATTTTACATTAATGTTTGTACAAATTATCGATCATGTCATTCTCAAATTAGAGCCTTAGGTTAAATGACCGTGCAGAGTTTAGACTGCTGCTGAGCTCCTTCGTAGAATACTCTTCGTCGTGAAGTAACACTTTGTTTGTGGGTTCATGGAAGAAGTTCACACACAGACAACGGTTATTCGTCGTAGAATACTCTTCGTCGTGAAGTAACGCTTTGTTTGTGGGTTCATGGAAGAAGTTCACACACACAGACAACGGTTATTCAAATAAAATGTTTTGTTTGGAATTTCGCGCAAAGATACACGAGGGCTATCTGCGCTAGAAATCCCTAATTTAGCAGTGAAAGACTAGAGGGAAGGCAGCTAGTCATCACCGCCCACCGCCAATTCTTGGGCTACTCTTTTACCAACGAATAGTGGGATTGACCGTCATATTATAACGCCCCCGACGGCTGAAAGAGCGAGCATGTTTGGTCGTACGGGGATTTGAAACCGCGACCCTCATATTATGAGTCAAGTGCCCTAACCACCGGGGCATGTTGGGCTGAAATAAAATGTGAGACAGAGCGGATGAGGTTT
>NW_013796724.1:0-568 GCF_000517525.1 Limulus polyphemus | reverse complement strand
TATTACCCCTTGAAGTTAGGTTTCTTACAGAAATCTGGTGTTCCTTTTAAAAGCTTAAGTACAGAGTGAAACAGGAATTACCAGCCAATAATAGATGATCATTAGATGACTGTAATATTTAAAGTACTCAGTGTTTTGTACACGTTACAGTTGGTGTCTTTAGGGAGCCTATAATTATTATGTAGGAAGTGAAGGAGTGAAAAAAACATCAATACACATGATATTAAATCTTATTATACATATTCTTAGAATACATTTAACTTTCAGTCAGGGGGAAAAATGTCACAAGAGAAGTAATAAAAAACATTTTGTAAATGCTGTAGGTGTGGCAGTGCCAAAATGAATGCAAATAAGAATATAGGATGATACTGCTATATATAGGTCATCCCTACATGGCTTTTAGTATGAAAATTTAATCAGGTTTTTTATGTACAAAAGGTTTTTAATGCTTATTAAAAGTCTGCCAAATTTTGTGAAGATACACATACTGTATTAAAAGTTATAGTATGTTACACTGTAAAATGCATGCATGACTTTAATATTACTGCAGTTGGAAGTTATATATTTC
>NW_013796723.1:0-850 GCF_000517525.1 Limulus polyphemus | reverse complement strand
TGGTAACAAGAAATCGAGAAAATATTTTTTTATTAAGGTTCGCCGCAATTTTGCGTGTTTACTTACCAAATTCTAGATTATTTGTTTTAGTTTTACGATTTTTGTGGTTGTTTTATGTTACTCTTTTTATGGCTTCTTGAAATCGTATGTGTACTGCACTGAAGCTTTTTGTTACCGATTGTTTCTCGATTTCTTTTTACCAGAGGGTACTTTCAAAAAGATTCATGTAAATGGTACTAAGTACTGGTACAAAAACGATTTTGTGGTCGTTTTATGTTACTCTTTTTATGGCTTCTTGAAATCGTATGTGTACTGCACTGAAGCTTATTTTTACCAATTGTTTCTCGATTTCTTGTTACCAGAGGGTTCTGAATTGATTATTATTCACCAAATTTGTTAGCTAGGTACACTCTATCGTTGCGCAGTGATATGCAGAGTTTCACCTTTCTACTATTCGTTTTAAGGAAGTTATGGAAGGTTTTGCGTTTTGTACCAGTACTTCGTTCCATTTGGATTAATCTTCTCGAATTTTTTTTTAACGTTCGCTGCGTACTTGCGTATTTACATGCAAAACTCTAGGTTCATGTTATCATTCTTGAGACTTTTGTGATCCATTTTGTTATTACTTTATTGGCTTTCTGAAAGAGAATGTGTAGTGCAGTGAAGCTTTTTGATATTGCTCTGTTATAGATTTCTTGCTATCAGAGGGTTCCAAATTGATGGATCTTAACCTTTTTTGCGATGTATATTCACTAGTTCGTTCCACAGTATCATGCGAAGTTTCACCTTCCTACGATGCGTTTTAAGGGAGTTATTGAAGGTTTTGCGAAAACTAAAACTAATAATCTAG
>NW_013796722.1:0-758 GCF_000517525.1 Limulus polyphemus | reverse complement strand
ATAGGTGCATACTTATATTTGACATCAAAAGTTGTGTCTGGCGAACTCCACATACTACATTCTTTCATGAAATATACACATTATAAATCTATCTTTACATTACAAAGTCAAGTTCAAGCACAAAGGAAATATAATACAAATGCTTCATGTTGTTAAACAAAGTATTTCATTAGGAAAACATGACTTATAATGTTTTGTTTACACTAGAAGCTCCACTAGATACCTCTAGTAAATCAGGCTTTCCAATGAATCAATGTATGAATTAGTCTGTGGTATAAGTAAAGCCCATTAGCAATCAAACTCAACAGTCCTGTCAATGCTGATTCTCCGTAGACTTCTGACTATGGATTATTTGTGTGTGGGTAGAGTAAGAGAGTTTTTATATTTATCTTTACTGTCTTTCTCCTGGCTTGGGACCTTTTGACTTCCAAGCCCTGTATCCATGCTATGGCTGCTATGACGGTGTTACGACAGTGGGGGTCACGTGATGAGTATTCTAGAAGATTCACTAGTATGTTACGACAGCAGGGGTCACATGACAAGTATTCTAGAAGATTCGCTAGAGTGTTACGACAGCGGAAGTCAAGTGACGCTGGTAGCACGTGTTGAGAGTCTTAGAAGTTTCTAGAACAGGCAGTATTATCGTATATAAGTGCGCTAGACAGTGAGAGAGAGAGAGATGGAGGGGAGACGAAGCAGAGTAGGCAACCAAGGACAGCGATTACGGTAGGCGAGAACCGAGGATAGCAGATACAGAG
>NW_013796721.1:0-1340 GCF_000517525.1 Limulus polyphemus | reverse complement strand
GTAAATTATATTAATTATGAATTGTATCTATACTTACGTCTCACTTTACGGGGTGCTTAGAAGTAAATTATATTAATTAGGAATTGTATCTATACTTACGTCTCACTTTACGGGGTGCTTAGAAGTAAATTATATTAATTATGAATTGTATCTATACTTCACGTCTCACTTTACGGGGTGCTTAGAACTAAATTATATTAATTATTCGCTTTACTTGCTAATATCATATAATACCACCGACTCAGAAAGTTAAAACCCTTGGTGCTCGGTAATCAGGACAAAGAAATAAACAGACTTGTCACGATTGTTATCGACCGCCACAAGAAGAATGAAACGTAGTTTCTCTTTGCTGTTATCACTCAGACTGACTCCCTATTATCAGGATTATTATCGACCACCACAATAGGACTGAAACATAGTTTCTCTTTACTGTTATCACTCAGACTGACTCCCTATTATCAGGATTATTATCGACCGCCACAATAGGACTGAAACATAGTTTCTCTTTATAGTTATCACTCAGACTGACTCCCTATTATCAGGATTATTATCGACCGCCACAATAGGACTGAAACATAGTTTCTCTTTACTGTTATCACTCAGACTGACTCCCTATTATCAGGATTATTATCGACCGCCACAATAGGACTGAAACATAGTTTCTCTTTACTGTTATCACTCAGACTGACTCCCTATTATCAGGATTATTATCGACCGCAATAGGAATGAAACGTAGTTGTTTCTTTACTGTTATCATTCAGACTGACTCCCTATTATCAGGATTATTATCGACCGCAATAAAAATGAAACGTAGTTGTTTCTTTACTGTTATCATTCAGACTGACTCCCTTTTTTCAGTATTATTATCGACCAACGTAGGAAGAATGTAACATAGTTACCCTTAGCTGTTGCCAGGTTTGTTAACCAGGGTCAAAGAAGGAGGTAACATAGTTACTCTTAGCTGTTATCAGGTTTGTTAACCAGAGTCAAGGAAGAATGAAACGAAGTTACCCTTAGCTGTTGTCAGGTTTGTTAACCAGTGTCAAGGAAGAATGTAACATAGTTACCCTTAGCTGTTATCAGGTTTGTTAACCAGGGTCAAGGAAGAATGTAACGTAGTTACCCTTAGCTGTTGTCAGGTTTGTTAACCAGGGTCAAGGAAGAATGTAACGTAGTTACCCTTAGCTGTTGTCAGGTTTGTTAACCAGGGTCAAGGAAGAATGTAACATAGTTACCCTTAGCTGTTGTCAGGTTTGTTAACCAGGGTCAAGGAAGAATGTAACATAGTTACCCTTAGCTGTTGCCAGGTTTGTTAACCAGGGTCAAGGAAGAATGTAACA
>NW_013796720.1:0-574 GCF_000517525.1 Limulus polyphemus | reverse complement strand
AGGACTTTGCAACTATAGCTGCTCCACTACATGATTTGACTAAAAAGGGCCAAAAGTTTGAATGGACAGTTTCTTGCCAGCATTCTTTCAAGACGTTGAAGGAAAAATTGGCCTCTGCTCCACTTTTAAAGCTTCCAGATCCTTCACTTCCGTACATACTGGATTGTGATGCTAGTAATGTCGGAATTGGAGGAGTGTTGTCTCAGAAAGTGGGCGAAAACGAACATGTGGTGGCCTACTTCAGTAGGGTGTTAAGTAGACCAGAGAGGAACTACTGTGTAACACGGAGGGAACTCCTTGCTATAGTAAAGAGTCTGACATATTTCCATCCTTACCTGCAAGAAGGAAAATCCCATGGTAATGCTGATGGACTGAGCCGAAGACCTTGCAAAAATGACTGCAGACATTGTTGCAAAAGAGAGGTTGAACTAACCAGGTGCCATCAAGCTGAAGTTAAGCCAACTAAAAGAGTTGAAGATGGTGAAGTGGAACCAAATATAGACATCAAAGCAGAACAGGAGAAAGACCAAGATTTGAAGCCAATAATTGATTTTCTAAAAGCAAGTGTTTTGCA
>NW_013796719.1:0-574 GCF_000517525.1 Limulus polyphemus | reverse complement strand
AACCACCATACTCATCGTTAGCCTTACTTGGTACAACAACTCCACGAACACCTAGGTGTAACTCTAGTTACCTAATATATAACCACCATACTCATCTTTAGCGTTATTTGGTACAACAATTCCACGAATACCTAGGTGTAACTCTAGTTACCGAATTCATAGCCACCATATCCATCTTTAGCCTTACTTGGTACAACTACTCCATCAACACCTAGGTGTAACTCTAGTTACAGAATTTATAACCACCATATTCATCTTTAGCCTTACTTGGTACAACTACTCCACGAACATCTAGGTGTTACTCTAGTTACCAAATTTATAACCACCATACTCATCTTTAGCGTTATTTGGTATAACAACTCCACGAACACCTAGGTGTAACTCTAGTTACCGAATTTATAACCACCATACTCATCTTTAGCCTTACTTGAAACAATTACGCCATGAACACTTGGGTTTAACTCTTGTTACCGAATTTATAACCACCATACTCATCGTTAGCCTTACCTGGTACAACAACTCCACGATCACCTAGGTGTAACTCTAGTTACCGAATATATAACCACCATACTCA
>NW_013796718.1:0-574 GCF_000517525.1 Limulus polyphemus | reverse complement strand
TGTCAGAGTAAGAAGAAATCTGTTATAAACTCCAAATGTAATGGTGTTATACATACATAGCAATATATGTATATGAATAAAAATATGTGCGTGATCCTACACATTACACAAGTCCTTCTTAAGTGTTTTATAAGTAAACGTTTTATAAATGCCGCCTATTGATAAAATTGATTTTATCTTCAACGTTTTTAAGTTGTATTTACTTCTGTACATTCTGTGTTTCTTTGAGATTATAGAACGATTTTTAAAACTTAAAATACATAAACTTTAAACACGTTTGTACCAATTTGATTAACCATTAAACTTATCCATGTGGCATGGACTTCTGTTTTAGGTTATTTTTTAAATTATGTTTACACTCACAGCAGAATTTTCATACGTATTTATGTAAGGAACAGGTTCTCTTTATAACACCTTTTCAGCTCGTCCTTACCAACTTAAAATAATGTGATATGCATTTAGTACACACCTTGCTGTCTTTCGTTGGTATGAGTATTGAAAACCATTGAAATGTTTTGGGATTAGAAAATAACATTTAAAGTTGGTTTTGTATAGATAATACACCTACTTTCAG
>NW_013796717.1:0-574 GCF_000517525.1 Limulus polyphemus | reverse complement strand
GGGTCAGGAGGTTCACTGAGTCCTATACTGTTGTCTGTCTGAATCTCTACAGTGTATTCTGTACCAGGATGAAGATCTGACACCTACCTTCCTCCTGTGTAGTAAATGTAACAGGGTCAGAAGGTTCACTGAGCCCTATACTGTTCTCTGCCTGAATCTCTACAGTGTACTCTGTACCAGGATGGAGATCGCGAAGCAACAGGTTAGTTTCACCAAAAGATAAAACCTGTTCTTTCAGCTTTTTCACTCCGAAATATCCTGAGAAAATAAAGTTTGGATTACTGAAAAAACACTTATCTAGATATTGATGTTCTCGTTTAATTGTTATATAAACATTGTTTACAATACAACATGCAACTTTACCGCTTGTTTCTTAACAAACGATTACTTCACGGTATTTATTATTGTAATTCTTATTAATCCTGTGTTTAGATATAACTTTATATAAACATTGTTTACAATACAACATACAACTTTACCGCTTGTTTCTTAACAAACGATTATTTCGCGGTATTTATTATTGTAATTGTTATTAATCCTGTGTTTATATATAACTTTATATAAACATTGTTTA
>NW_013796716.1:0-574 GCF_000517525.1 Limulus polyphemus | reverse complement strand
ATGAAAGTCATTAAAATATAGTGTAAGAAAGACTAAAAATACCGGTATCAAAGTCGAAAATATCTAGTCTTAGAAGGCCTAAAAAGACATTTATGAAAGTCGACAAAATCGAGTGGAAGAAAACTAATAACACGTTTTCAAAGTCAACAAAATCTAGTGGAAAAAGGACCCTTATCAATGTTAACAAAATCTGGAGGAAGGAAGACTAAAAGACCGTTATAACAGTCGAAAAAATATAGTTGAAAACTGACTAAAACGACCCATATTAATGTCAACAAAATCTTGTGGAAGGAAAACTATAAGATCGTTATAACAGTCGACAAAATATAGTTTAATAAGGATTAAAAATACCATTATGAAAGTCATTAAAATATAGTGTAAGAAAGACTAAAAATACCGCTATCAAAGTCAAAAATAACTAATCTAAGAAGGCCTAAAAAGGCAGTTATGATAGTCGAAAAAATCGAGTGGAAGAAAACTAAAAACACGTTTTCAAAGTCCAAAAAATCTATTGGAAAACTTACTAAAAGGACCATATCAATGTCAACAAAATTTGGAGGAATGAAGACTAAAA
>NW_013796715.1:0-574 GCF_000517525.1 Limulus polyphemus | reverse complement strand
CACCTAGGTGTTCATGGAGTAGTTTTACCAAGTAAGGCTAAAGATGAGTAAGGTGGTTAATATTCGGAATCTAGAGTTACACCTAGGTGTTCATGGAGTAGTTTTACCAAGTAAGGCTAAAGATGAGTATGGTGGTTATAAATTCGGTAACTAGAGTTACACCTAGGTGTTTATGGTTTAGTTGTCCAAGTAAAGCTAAAGATGAGTATGGTGGTTATGAATTCCGTAACTAGAGTTACACCTAGGTGTTCGTGGAGTTTTTGTACCAAATAACGCTAAAGATGAGTATGGTGGTTACAAATTCGGTAACTATAGTTACAATTAGGTGTTCGTGGAGTTGTTGTACCAAATAACGCTAAAGATGAGTATGGGGGTTACATATTCGGTAACTATAGTTCCTCTAGGTGTTCATGGAGTAGTTGTACCAAGTAAGACTAAAGATGAGTATGCTGGTTATAAATTCGGAAACTAGAGTTACACCTATGTGTTCATGGAATTGTTGTACCATATAACGCTAAAGATGAGTGAATTGGTTATAAATTCGGTAACTATAGTTACACCTAAGTGTTTTTGG
>NW_013796714.1:0-954 GCF_000517525.1 Limulus polyphemus | reverse complement strand
GACAGTTATGAAAGTCGTAAATATATAATGTAAGAAGGACAAAAAACCATTATGAATGTCAAAAAATTTAGTGTAAGTAGGACTAAAAAAACCATTATGAATGTCAAAAAATCTAGTTTATGAATTATTAAAATGATCGTTATCAAAGTTAACGAAATCTAGGGGAAGAAGGACTAAAAAGACAGTTATGCAAATCAACAAAATCTAGTGAAAGAAAGACTATAAAGACCATTATGAATGTCAAAATATCTAGTGTAAAAATTACTAAAAAGACAGTTATGAAAGTCGTAAATATATAATGTAAGAGGGACCAAAAAGACCATTATGAATGACTAGATTTTTTGAGTAAGAATTATTAAAATGATCGTTATCAAAGTTAACAAAATATAGTGGAAGAAGGACTAAAAACACAGTTATCCAAGTCAACAAAATCTAGTGAAAGAAAGACTATAAAGACAATTATGAATGTCAAAATATCTAGTGTAAGAATTACTAAAAAGACAGTTATCAAAGTCGTGAATATATATTGTAAGAAAGACTAAAAGACCATTATTAATGTCAAAAAATATAGTGTAAAAAAGACTAAAAAATAAATTATGAATGTCAAAAAAACCTAGTGTAAGAATTATTAAAATGATCGTTATCAAAGTTAAAAAAATCTAGTGGAAAAAGGACTAAAAAGACAGTTATGCAAGTCAACAAAATCTATTGAAAGAAGTACTAGAAAGACCATTATAAAAGTCGCAAAAATCTAGTGGCAGAAAAATGAAAAGACCGTTATCAAAAACGTGAATATATATTGTAAAAAAGACAAAAAGACCATTATTAATATCAAAATAAATATAGTGTAATAAGGACTAAAAAGACCATTATGAATGTCAAAAAATCTAGTGTAAGAATTATTAAAATGATCGTTATCAAAGTTAAAAAATCTAGTGGAAGAAGGACTAAAAA
>NW_013796713.1:0-2904 GCF_000517525.1 Limulus polyphemus | reverse complement strand
ATTTCTATTAATATTGCGACAAAATAACACTTTTAAAATATGAATTTTTTGGGAAAATGGAAGGCTTTTTGGTGAAAAACATGGGCTATAGCCTTGCCTAAATTTTCCATAACAGATTACGCAATAACTATTGGGAATTTTAATGAAAGGATATCAATTTTGAAAGTCTTACATCGAGAGCATCTTTGTATTGAAATATGAGGAAAAACAATTTTTTTCAAATTTCTGCTATTTTCGATTTTAATGTTTTTGTTTTGAGTTATATTGTACTCATAGAATAGCTTTAAATATAAGATTATTCATACAAAATCCCAACATCTAAAAGGCCATAACGTCTTCTTATAAAATAAATTCTACCTTTTGGATTATTTTTACTGTGAGTTAGCTAAGGTTCAAATATTGGTTAGCTTTTCACGGGACATAATATTTTTCGTTAATGCAGTAATGTCTGAATTTTCAGATTTCCGACGAAATAAGCACTATCCGATATATTTCTATTAATATTGCGACAAAAAAACACTTTTTTCCATTTTCCAAAAAAACTTCACATTTTCACCAAAAAGCCAAGGCTATAGCCCATGTTTTTGCCTAAATTTTCAAAAAAATTGTTTTCCTCATATTTCAATACAAAGATGCTCTCGATGTCCTTTTAGATCTTGGGATTTTATATGAATAATCTTATTTTTAAAGCTATTCTATGAGTACAATATAACTCTAAACAAAAACAGTAAAATCGAAAGTAGCCGAAATTTGCATAACAGATTATGAAATAACTATTTGGAATTTTTATGAAAGGATATCCATTTTGAAAGTCTTCCATGACGTCTTCTTAAAATAAACTCTACCTTTTGGATTATTTTTACTCTGAGTTAGCTAATATTTCGTCGAAAATCTGAAAATTCAGACATTACTGCATTAACGAAAATATTTTGTCCCGTGAAAAGCTAAAAAGTATTTGAACTTTAGCTAACTCAGAGTAAAAATAATCCAAAAGGTAGAGTTTATTTTAAGAGAACGTTAATGCAATAATATCTGAATTTTCAGATTTCCGACGAAATAAGCACTATCCGATATTTTTCTATTAATAAAAATATGAATTTTTTTGGAAAATCACCAAAAAGCCAAGGCTATAGCCCATGTTTTTGCCTAAATTTTATTTCATAATCTGTTTTGCAAATTTCGGCTACTTTCGACATTACTGTTTTTGTTTAGAGTTATATTGTACTCATAGAATAGCTTTAAAAATAAGAATATTCATATGAAATCCCAACATCTAAAAGACCATGACGTCTTCTTATTAACTCAGAGTAAAAATAATCCAAAAGGTAGAGTTTATTTTAAATATTTGAACTTTAGCAAAAAAGTGTTTTTTGTCGCAATATTAATAGAAAAATATCGGATAGTGCTTATTTCGTCGAAGATCTGAAAATTCAGACATTATTGCATTAACGAAAAATATTATGTCCCGTGAAACGCTAAAGGCTTTTTGGTGAAAATATGAATTTTTTTGGAAAATGGAAGGCTATAGCCCATGTTTTTGTCTAAATTTTCAAAAAAATTGTTTTTCCTCATATTTCAATACAAAGATGCTCTCGATGTAAGACTTTCAAAATGGATATCCTTTCATTAAAATTCCAAATAGTTATTTCATAATCTGTTTTGCAAATTTCGGCTACTTTCAATATTACTGTTTTTGTTTAGAGTTATATTGTACTCATAGAATAGCTTTAAAAATAAGATTATTCATATAAAATCCCAATATCTAAAAGACCATGACGTCTTCTCTTAAAATAAACTCTACCTTTTGGATTATATTTACTCTGAGTTAGCTGAAGTTCAAATATTTTTTAGCTTTTCACGGGACATAATATTTTTCGTTAATGCAGTAATGTCTGAATTTTCAGATCTTTGACGAAATAAGCACTATCTGATATTTTTCTATTAATAATGCGACAAAAAAACACTTTTTTCCATTTACCAAAAAAATTCATATTTTCACCAAAAAGCCTAGGCTATAGCTCATGTTTTTCCTAAATTTTTAAAAAAATTGTTTTTCCTCATATTTCAATACAAAGATGCTCTCGATGTAATACTTTCAAAATGGATATCCTTTCATTAAAATTCCCAATAGTTATTTCATAATCTGTTATGCAAATTTCGGCTACTTTTAAACAAAAACAGTAAAATCGTCTTATTTTTAAAGCTATTCTATGAGTACAATATAACTCTTATTCAAGCAAAATCCCAACATCTAAAAGGCAATGACGTCTTCTTTTAATATAAACTCTACATTTTGGATTATTTTTACTCTGAGTTAGCTAAAGTTCAAATATTTTTTAGCTTTTCACTGGACATAATATTTGTTGTTAATGCAATAGTACCTGAATTTTCAGATTTCCGACGAAATCAGCACTATCCGATATTTTTCTATTGATATTGCGACAAAAAACACTTTTTTCCATTTTCCAAAAATACTCATATTTTCACCAAAAAGCCAAGGCTATAGCCCATGTTTTTGCCTAAATTTTCAAAAAAATTGTTTTTCCTCATATTTCAATACAAAGATGCTCTTGATGTAAGACTTTCAAAATGGATATCGTTTCATTAAAATTCCCAATAGTTATTTCATAATCTGTTATGCAAATTTCGGTTACTTTAGATTTTACTGTTTTTGTTTAGAGTTATATTGTACTCATAGAATTAATCTTATTTTTAAAGCTGATTTTGTATGAAAACATCTAAAAGGCCATGACGTCTTTTAATAAAATAAACTCTACATTTTGGATTATTTTTACTGTGAGTTAGCTAAAGTTCAAATATTTTTTAGCTTTTCACGGGACATAATATTTTTCCTTAATGCAGTAATGTCTGAATTTTCAGATCTTCGAAGAAATAAAAACTATC
>NW_013796712.1:0-573 GCF_000517525.1 Limulus polyphemus | reverse complement strand
TTAATATTTCACATCAGCAGTTGCTCCAACGTATATGGCGTTTTAATAAATTCAAGTTACATCAAACAGTATTTTGTTTAACTACAGTTGGTGGACATATTTCCGTATTATGGAACCCCATCCTTTAATAATTGAAAACTGTTGGCTATGTTTATCTAGTCATTTATGAAGGAAGAAATAATTGTTATGTGGTTTGTGTTTTCGAAAATCAAAACTATATTTTAAACCTCACAGAAACAAATCAAGGTGAGATAAACCTCAGTTAATTACTAGCTAAGCATATTTTTTTGCTGAAACATTTTTGCGAGAATCTTTGGTTTTACCCCTGTTTCTTGGCCAGAGTTTACAAACAAGATGAGTGCAGGTATTCTTGGCTACAAATATCAAAGTTGGAGGAGGAGGTGGCCCGGCATGGCCAGGTGGTTAAGGCACTCGACTCGCAATCTGAGGGTTCGAATCCCTGTCACACCAAACATGCTCGCCCTTTCAGCCGTGGGTGCGTTATAATGTGACGGTCAATCCCACTATTCGTTGGTAAAAGAGTAGCCCAAGAGTTGGCGGTGGGTAGTGATG